>NW_026459514.1:0-17051 GCF_021730395.1 Mercenaria mercenaria | reverse complement strand
GTTTAGACGCGTATGTATAAAGATTTTAAGATTTGCATCGACAAATATAGGGCCAATTCGTTTCACTCATTCAGGGACATGCCGGTCACGTGAGCGGCAAGAAAATAATTTTCGCCGGTTTAATAATAAACGAACGTTTTGACGTACGCCAGCCACGTGAGCTGCAAATACAAAAGACAGATTTACAATTAATTATACTTTTCTATTGAGGCCTTGTCAAAATAAGTTAGCAAAATATTTCTTGTAGTATGTTTCTACTTTTATTGCTGTTAACACAATTTTTCAGATGTTCGACCGATTTTATATCGCGAATATATATGATTTGCCGCTTTGCCTATCTCGATAGACCGGCACACATCGGTGTACGCCGGATAGACCCGGGAAGTGGCGGGAAACCAAACGAACGCCTAGCCGATTGCCCAAGGCGAAAAGGCGTACGCCGCAAAACTGAAACGAATTGTCCCATATACAATAAAATCTTTCGCGGAATTGTTCTTAAAACAAATGTAATAGCCTATAATAATTAACGCTTTTCGCCTCGTTACAGTCGTATTTTGTCTACCTTTACTTTCATTTCAATCCGGTTTAGGTACGGTGCATCGTTTAGTATAAAATACTCTATAACCGCCTTTCTTACGAAAATACGCCAAAAATAATACTGCAATTATTAATGCCAAACTACAAGGAAATTCAAATTATTTGCAACTGTCATTATTTCTGTATTATTCATTTCGAAAAGGTAACAGTAGCATGTAAAATGCCAATGTTTGTATCTCTCATTTAATATTATTTCTAATAGGACTCGGTTTGATAGAAGGAAATCAAGCTCAGTACATTCTGTGGTAAACAACGGTTGACGCGCGGGCCAGTAAGAGAGCATTATGACGTCAACTATGATGTCAAATTGCCGCATGACGTCCGATACATTACTCCTCGGGTAAATGAAGTCCAGTATAATATTTATCAAAATATTTCAATGAGCATGTCAGAATGAAAACAATTAAGACCTTCACATGTGATTTATTGTATTAATTACCACGGTTCATCGTTCAGATGCTTCAGTATTTAACCACTCGGCATAACGCTCTCGTGGTCCAATTCTTACGCATCTGAACTCTGAACCGTGTTAAATCAGACGATAAACCACTTGAAGGCCTTGATTATTTGTTACATATACTACGAGATGAACATTTATATTATATCCATAAAATAAAAATAACAATGCATGTGAATAAAGTATAGTCAATCATTTCTCAAAATACAGTACAGTCAAACATTATTCTAGAACTCTAAATAAAGTATGATTAATCATAATTCTAACACATTCAGATTTTTTAATACTTGATATCAAAGACGTCTGAAACAATTATTGCTCAACAAAATCGGTTTGCACGTTACTGTAACGTCGCGCTGGAAAACAACATATAACAAGCAAATACTTGATTAATGTCTTCGCGTATGTAGATAATAATCTTTGATATCGTGTAAGAAATAAATAATATGTCTCAAACAGTAATTTTCGCTGGCATAAAATCATTGTTCGCCGTTAAGTTGCATCTTATTATAATACTCGGTAGACTAGCCACTAGACTGATAATAAATGTATTTCTACATTTTTCCCTTTTTTGTCAAATTCAATTTCATAGAGACAAAAGCCAGTCTATTTTAGAGATTTTCACAAAGAAACGATGTTAAAATTCTTTGAATTTTTTTTAAAGAAAGCAATACATATCTTCTGTAATATATTTCAGTTTGATCAGTAGTTAAGGTAGTGTGGTTTGTTTTTGCTTTTTGCTTAATCTCAATTGCTCTCAAATAGTCTGATTCAGATTACTACATTCAATCATAAAAATGTCAAAAGGTATATCATAGTCTAGGAGCTAGGCTAAATACCCGGGTGTGCCATTGTGATATAATTACTCACATCTGCTTCAAACAATGAATTTATTGAACGGCACAACTACTGTTCGGGATATATCATTTCTCAAATAATGATTAAACAAAATTAAACTAAAATCAACGTCAAATTTTCATACTTGTAATTTTAATGAATTAGATAAGGAAACAGCTGGATAAAAAAAAAAAACAAAAGAACTTTCAACTATTCAAAAGCCTTGTCACTAAAACAGTTCAAAAATGAAATAATAGTCATACAAAAGTACAAAATTAATTAGGCAATAGTTGTGTGTCTCGTAACTTGCCCGTCTTAGGATGCCTAATGAGCATACAAATTTTATGAAAATAAATAACGGGTCACAACTTTGCGAATAAGAAAAAACTACCTGTCAGATCAGTACAGTGAAGAAGTGTTTGGTACCAATAAACAAACCTACACACAAAACTTTTCAAAATCAAGACTTCGGCGCCGGCGCATGGATGAGAGCAGAAAATCCACTACTTTAAAAATCGTAAAATAGTCGACTTTGACTGACTAAAGTTTCTCCCACTCTGAACAATACTCACTATAGTTTTCAATTGTCTCACTTGTACGGTTTCTGAGATGACTTACAAGCAGAAACTTGTTAGCATATGATATAAAAAAAAGGATTCGGTCTTTTTCCAGATCTCTTATATTAGAAAAATACGTTATGCAAGAAAAATAATCGGTCATAGATTGCGAATCTAGCACTCGTGCAAATATTATCATCTGCTCCCGCAAACAGTGATTGATTCTCATAGTGCTCCTCCATTTTTTCAAAAGTCCAGTGGTTCTACGATCTCACACGCAAAAGAACAGCATGCACAGGCTTGTACAAAGTTGGTATGCTTGAAACAATTTCATGATATGTTCTTAAGCCATCGTATAGGCATAGATTTCCATTGCATGCGAATGCACTCACGAAGTGGCCGCCTGTTCCGTATGTTATACCGAAAACAATATATCTGAAAATAAAATAAAAGCAAGCAACAAATGAAAAATGTAAACAATTAAAAATCTACATTATTAGCAAAAAATGCAGCCACAGAAAAGGCCAAAACATGAACTTCTATCATACTTTTTTGCAGCCTATCTTTTGTGTTCTTCTTTCAGTGGGTAGAAGTTTAAAAGACAAATCACCGCCCGCTTTGCTTAATAGGAAGAACACATTTTTATGGAACGCGAGCCCCGTTAACTGTCCGCTGTAACATAACTGAAATACTTTTGAAAAACGGGGTTAAAGCCAAAACAAGCAAACAAAGAAACAAACGTAACATACGAAGTCGCATCTTTACCTGACGTACACTACATATTATTGTTCTTGTATAATTCTTTCGTTGCAACACAATGTTCTCAAAACGCCATAATTTTCAACAGATAAGTTTGACTGTGTTGCCATACAGTTTCGAATAGAAGTCTCATTATCGCATTGTAGATAAACAACTCTTACTCTAAAATCTTAACAAATGATGTTTACCTGGTGTCAAGCAAACAAATCTCGTCTCCCACAACAACGCTAAATGTTACGGCTTCCAGGTTAACAACCAGGACTTCCGGTACAACTGATTTGCAAAATCGTCTGTTTTGCCATGTTCTCTCACCACCACATAACCTGTGGACAATCAAAGACGTATTCTGTCATTCATAAATACTGTGTAACAGAAGAAAGTAACTTTTCCTCCAACAATATACAGTCAGTGCAAAACGTATGCATGCCATTTAAAACAGTTTTGTTGAATAAACCGTGTGATCATTAAGTTTTATCAGGTGGGATTTTTGGTGGTTTATTTCTGTTGGGTTTCACGTCATACCGACAAAGTTATATGCCATATGGTGACTTTCCGTATGCCAGTTGGCTTCCTCGCATGAAGAATTCAATGCCGCCGGAGCGAGGCACAAATATGCACCGGTAAGGGACGAATAGCCGGAAGTCATCGATCTTGATAACTTGGAAACTTGAATATATTTATTTAAATCTTTAGAACAAACACAGCTGTTGTGAATTTTAATTTGTGTTTAAAATATTTACCGATGACGACGAGGTATTTTCTTCCGACATCGAGAATTAGCTGCTTCCGTGTTTGCCACCCAGTCATCGATGGAAGACTTCAAACTTTTCTCCATCGTATCTCTGAAGAAGATTAAAATGTATTAGGTGACTTATAATTTTGTAATACTCTTGTTAATTTTAATTCCAGAATGTGTTCCTTTTATTAACTTAACGTTTCCGGTTGATTCATTAAATAATCAGGCTTCATGAATAACGGCGTTGACCACTAGTTGCAAGTCAGGTCAACCTGACTAAAGTACACCTCTAATTAACGCTACGTTTGAATCTGAAGACGTGCTATTGACTGCCTCGTTCTGACGACCCTTCCGCTAGCCGACCAGAGCCTTGCTGTCAACATTTTGAAAATGAAAGTAGAAGTTTTAAAAATCTATATTTAGCCTGATTTTTGTTCGTGTTCATAAATTTTATGACGATGTCCAGCATTAAGACCGCGCACTTGTGTTTTGAGAGGATACGGACTTGGTCACGAGACTCGGACATTATTCGCACCCTGTGTCATTCGACGCTAATTTTTTTTATGCCAGATTCTTGTTGAAACGAGTGGTCTGATTGGTTCAAACAAAATAGATTTGCGGAAATAGCAATATCGGAAAATCAAAACATGCAGAATGGCAATCTCCAGATCTTCGTTTTGAAGATCAAGTACGTCAGTCACACTGCAAGATAAATTTGACTCTGGAACGAATCATAGGCTCCAACATTTTCTTAAAAAAGTACAAAAATGTAAATTCAAATGAACACGATGCATCCTAGTTTAGTTATAAATTTACTTAAGATACTCGAAGGGGTTTCGAATGATATTATATACTTGCATACTTACATATTCTATCACTAAGTGAATTTCCGGTCTAGAGTCGAAAGTATGTTCCTGATATCCGAGGGCAAATAGCTATACATCAAATAGTTTTGAGTATGGAACGGACAACTATTTCATGTTTATATTACTTGTATACAGAAAGAAATCTGCACTTAATAAATTTTTATCAAAATTTAGACTAGATAGAAAACGTGTGTTGTATATAGACTAGTCACATAGCACCAAATATTGACATATGAATGGGGATGCTTACGAAATGTTTTATAATATATGAAACAATCATACCTTAACAATATCTCTCCATTAATTCTGTCCATGGTCTTTTCTGGACATGATTTCTTGGAACACAGACTTGTCGAAACGTGCTCTTGCAACTTAGCATAATGTCTAACAAAGAAATTGTGCTCTGTGCCGAAAACGTTGACATTCTGTTCGGAGATGGCTTCAGGTACTGTGGCTCTTATCCAACATAACTTTCCTTCCGCCCATTGCGACGACTCAAAATGCCGTGATACACCAAGTAGTACTTGGCCAATGCCATCATCTTTCGCCAGCCAGTCTTTTACTCGTGCATTGGTTGTTATAAGCAGGTGAAATATGAATAGAAGGTTATCTATCGTGCATGAATTATCCACGGAAATTCCTTCAGCTTCACCTCCCCAAGGACAAAATGGGACGCCATCAATCTTTTGTTCTTTCTGTTTCTTTTCAGTTTGGTCCAGTAATTTCTTTCCTTATGAAATAAAGAACAGCATGCGATATCACTATTCATAATATCAAACTGTTCAGCATTGCTATGTACAAATGGGTGAGTATCTGATTTTTTGGATATGTTTAGGGCCAAATATCTACATTCAACTTTATTTTCAAATTTTCCGTAGGACAGCACGCACGAGCTGACGTCATGCACAAATATGAAACAAATGGCGTGTTTGCGAGACGTCCCAATGTGGTTCATACCCATGTAAAACGCACAAAAATAGCATTTAATTCTTAGATATATCACGTTAATTTAGGCATTTATAGAATTTATTAGTATTCAAATCCAGACATACTTTAATCTATATTAATTGACAGCTGATTGTGAAAAGCCGCGTGAGGGAAAATAAATCTTTGAATAAAAATATATAATAAATATGTACCAAACTTCTGAATTGGTGAAGGATGTTTCTTAAAAAATACACGTTCCGTCTCCGACATCAATTTTTTTTTGTTTCGTGAAAGAAAATAAAGTATGTAAATCGCACTTTTCCTGTCTTCAAACAGGAACTTTATATACACAGAAATTACATTTATTAGAAAGTGTGTCCAAAATAAGAAGAGCTATCAATCAAAAATCTCTCCAAAACCATTTTTTTTACAGAAAAATAAGATATTTTCCTCAAGGGCGCATAACTCAGAACTTTTGCAACGACTTTGATTGTCATTATACGAATGTTTGAAGTTTACCTTTGCTCAGATAACCCTTTGGCTTTGTTTTCTTCTTTTGCCATCTCTCTTGTGAGACTACCGGATCCTCGTCGTCCATCGAGTGGGACATTGTATCTTTGTCTGCAATTCAACATACTTGTAAATAAGCATTAAATTTGCAAATCAATAAAAAAAACTGTTTAAAGTTAAAAGGCATCAAAATCTAAAATGTTAAATACATGTAGTAGTGTGTACATGTGTACATTGCGCCGTACCCAGGGAAGGGATGGGGGCGGAGTGTGTAAGCTAACTTCAAAACATAAAATATATATATATATTAACGAGCCGTGCCATGAGAAAAACAACATAGGATCCAGACAAGCCTGCGCATCGGCTATGTTGGTTTTCTCATGGCGCAGCTCATATAAATTTCAAGCTCGACTGGCCTAGTTCTTAGATTATCTATTATCTAATTAAAGACCATGTTTTATATAAATCACATAGATCGTTTGCAAGTTTTTTGCTTTTGATAATGTCACAACAGACAAATTGAAGTCTCGTGTAGATCAGGTAGAAATCGAGGCCTTTAGTTTATACATTATTTATTTTAGATCGATTGTGAAGAAAGTTCTATAACTTATATTAATCTCTTCCGACACCTCATTCATGATGGAATCCATCGCCACGAGAGTATGAGAAAAGAGGCTAGTTTCTCCTTTAATATGTATTTTCTGCTACAGAATTGGAAAACTAATATACTTTAAGTTTTGTATCGAGAAATAAGAATCTGTTTTATGTGGAAATATTGTGCGACTTCAGATGCTTTACATTATTCAACGAACGAGTGCAGAATTCTCGTTTCACAACGACTGATAACTAGATGATATAATGACACCTAGATTTCTTTCAATCTTGCTCTTAGCTGTGTTTGATCAAAAGATGCTTTACTATCATTATCAAATACAGGAAATTCGATTTTCAATTTTACATGTTTTTATTTATTTGTTGGGTTTAACGTCGCATCGACACAATTATAGGTCATATGGCGACTTTCCAGCTTTGATGGTGGAGGAAGACCCCAGGTGCCCCTCCGTGCATTATTTCATCTCGAGCAGACACCTGGGTAGAACCACCAACCAGCTAGATGGCTTCCTCACATTAAGAATTAAACGCCCCGAGTGAGGCTTGAACCCAGATCGATGAGGGGCAAGAGATTTGAAGTCAGCGATCTTAACCATACGGCCACGGAGGCCCCTAATTTTACATATAAGTATAAATAAAGGCATGTGATACCTTCTGCTTTGTTCAGCTGATACTCTCTTATACGACCAGACAGCGCATGTGCCATTACTCGGATGAATGTACCCGGACGTAATCTGAGCTTCTTCTGAAGAATGTTGTGCTTCACCACCCTGAACCAGTTTTCCACTACATTATTTGTGAAATGTTTTCCTTTGAAAAGTATCCCTGTCCAAAGTGGTGCAATGGCGAGAAGCCTTCGCAAAATGTAATTAACTACTTTTGGGGAGTAGTACTTGTTTTTGGTAACCTCATCCTCAGATCCCATGTCAGCTTTGTCGAATATTTTTGTAAAATGAATGTAATATGGAGTCCTTATAACCCATGATGTGTCCGTGGACTTTACTTGCATTTCTTCCATCATTTCAATTTCATCGAATATTGGAGTTTCCAACTCTCCTTCTTCATTAATATTCTGAATTTCAGAAAGCACATCTTCGGATACAATCTGTTTGGAGAGAAGCACCTTGCATATTAATTCAAATACACGCTCTAGCATATCAAGCGACTTCGCCTGAATCATCCGCCCGACACATGTCAATACAAACTGTTTGAGGGCTTTGTCGTCATTGCGCATGTACATTTTCACATGGTGTAGAAGGTGCGCACTGCATATGTGCAGCTTACATGGCGGAATGTTGTCCTCCCACACATGTTGTAAGTAAAGGCTTGTTGGCATTTGATTGAACGCCAAATTGGCACTGTGAATTAAAGCCCAGCTGTGATCAATCTCAATCTTAGATTCTCGTATTTTCCTTCCATTGCTGGTTATGTGTTCCGCGGAGTATATTACTCTTGCCAAGAAATTGGTTATATCCGGCACGGTGTGACTGTTAGTTATCAATTCTGCGATCGGCAGTGGTGGATCTCCAGCATTTCCTTTAACAACAAGTGCATAATAATACACTTTATGTGGCTGGTCTGGTATTTTGTCCACCACGGTTCCCGTCGCATCGAGGTGAAATTCACCACTCCCTTCCTTGATAAGCTGCATCGCAATTTGCAACTGAGTATCCGTGTACATACCGACAGCGAAAGGTGTTTTGGAAAAGTACCGGATGTATCCACCGGGAAATGAACTCAGGAGGGTATCCCTTACTATGTCTATCTCCCTAAAGACATCCCTGTCCATAAGTTCACTGTTGATGATTTCGTGCAACATTTGCCGCAAGGCCATTTTCGAAGGAACGCCGTTATAGTTGCCACTGTTTAAACTCGTTTGGTTTGCAGCAGACAAATTATCATAGTAGGTAGATGTTATTCCCTTTTCTTGTACACATTTTGCCATTTCGATGCGGTCTTTTCCTGTCGTATTTCTCCTAAGTTTCGGTGTTGGTTTGTTTATGTGGTTTATTTCCCCAGCAATTTCAACATGAACTTTTACGTCCTTTCTAGATTTTGGCTTTTTCTTTATCCTAAAGTCATATTTTAGGCAGCCATCTATTTTGCAATAGGCTGTTCCATGAAAGAAAGGGCACTTACTTTTCCTACTATATTCTCTTTTCACCCTGTTTTCCTTGAAAACCAAAATGCAATGTGGATTTTTTTCTGTTATTTTCAAGTTGAACGGTTTGATATGCCCAACTAGGCGTCTTCTCTTGCCAGTAGTTATCTGTATACTTTTAGACCATTCTTCGTGGTTGATAATGAACTTAAATTTATTTGTTTGATCTGAAAAGGTAAAAGAAGGAATTTTATCAGGTTAAAGACAACATTTTTACAATGCAGAAAATTTTATCATTTTTTACTTCACTAGAAAATTTCATTGACAGTGTGTCTGTGTCGTTTGGAGAATTCAGGAACATTATCCAAAAAGCTTGTGTCGTTTGAATGAAATTAAAGAGATTCTTCGTGATATTTCAACTTCAGATTTTCGAAAGGATTCAAAAGCATTACGTTAGAGAGGTTGTTGTTTAAAACGCAACAGTTTTAACAGCTTTTTCCTGAGGTATGATTTAATCATGTAATGTTTTAATCATGTCTAAGAATAATTGCATGTCCACCTTAACTTAAACTTTGATGTAAGGGTATTAGCTAGCCCTTGGCAAAATAGCCCTTCGTCATTTTAGTTTAGGTCGAATCAGTTGAAAACTGTAGGGGGACTAAGGTTCAAAGCGGAATGACAAGGCGGCAACTATATGACTCCCCCCACCCCCCTCCCAAAATATTCATCATGAAAACAAAGTTGTCAAAAAACTCACCACACTGTAAAGAAGATCTGTTTGATTCCGTTTCATGATTTCCTTTATCATTGTCACTTGTGCATTCATCACATTGTTTTCCGTCTTCTTGAATTATATCATCTTGAAGTTCCCTGTCATGATTTTCATCTTGGAATCTATCATGTTGGCTTTGCAATTCATCATCAAGGCTTTCTCCGGTACAATTGTGACCTTGGAATTTATCAGGCAGACTTTTCCCTTTACGTTTATCGCCTTGGAATTCATCATCTAGGCTTTCTCCGTGTTCTTCACGTTTATCACCTAGAAACTCATCATCCGGGCGTTTTCCTGTACGTTTATCACTTTTGGATTCATTTTGCATTGGTTCTCCTTCATGTTTATCTTCTTGGAAATCATCGTCTACGTGTTCTCCTTTATGTTTATCTCCTTGGAATTCATACAGGCGCTCTCTTAAAATACGTTTTTCACCTTGAACTTTATTTTCTTGGTATTGTCTTTTGGTTTTATCTTCTTGTTGTTCACTTTCATGTTGATTACTTTGGAATCCATCTCTACAGTACTGTGTATTGTCTTGGCATTCTGTTTTACTTTTATCTTCACGGCTTTCATCCTCTTGGCTTTTATGGGTTTGGAAGTCATTTTCGGATTGTTTAGGGTGACTTTTGTTATTTCTGTGTTCACTTTTGTCATCTTCATATTCATTTTGGTGTTCATCATCTTGACATTCACTATGGTGTTCATTATCTTGGCGTTCACTTTGGTGCTCATCATCTGGGCATTCATTATCGAGTTTTTCCACACTTTCATCTGTTAAGAAAGTGAATAAACTTAATTTATTGAATACTTATATTCTGTGTAAAATAAATCGCAACAAGAGCAACATACGTGTATATGCAATCATAATTGCCTCTCGCGGGGAATTGCTTGTGCAGCTGATATGCTGCGACCTTGGTTTTTGATCTGAATACCGAGAATGCCTCAAGTTTATTAAGTCATAAATGCACATAGTCACTTATGAAAGCAACTGAAACATCATATGAGCCACGCCATAAGAAAACCAACATAGTGGGTTTGCGACCAGCATGGATCCAGACCAGCCTGCGCATCAGCGCAGTCTGGTCAGGATCCATGCTGTTCGATTTTAAAGCCTACTGCAATTACAGAAACCGTTAGCGAACAGCATGGATCCTGACTAGACTGCGCGGATGCGCAGGCTGGTCTGGATCCATGCTGGTCACAAAGCCACTATGTTGGTTTTCCCCTGGCACGGCTCATATTATTGATTTTAAACCCATTTGTTGTTTACGTCTGATAAATGAGGTGCTAAGATCTGAAGCCTGTTTCACGAGAATGCGCCCAAAATTTCGAAAGTTTATTCATTTGCAAAATTAGCGAAATCAGCATGATTTGCTATTATTTAGATTAGAATTATTATGAATTTTAACTATGCAGACTGGTTTTGTGGTTGTTTGTTGGCCTAGCACATACATACTAACAGCCCGTTTCTACTTCTCTGTTTTTTTTTCCAGTGAAAACACTTTGAGGTAGTGTTTTATTCATTTCCTTGTTTTAGTGTTGTTTTATAATAACGTGTTTTCATTAATACAAAGATAAGTTCATTTTAATGCAAAATACCATAAATATGTTATGAAGCTTCAAAAAATAGCGTTATGCACGTTCGGATCATTTTTTTTCCACAAGGAAAAAATGTGATTATGCCTTGACTTTTCTCAGCCTCAGAATATACTTAGAAAATTGAGCAAATAAAAAAGATAGGCCGGTGTGCTTGATGGTTTAGCTTGACTGATTTACAAAATAAAGACTTCGGGCAAGCTTTCATCGTGGGAGTAACTGGAAAATCACAATGTTCATATTATTTTCGCGAATAAATTCTCGTTCAACTGTAGATTAAAATGAAACTTCTCATGGTCGTAAATAAACATATTGCCCATAACATCGAGATATAAAATGCAATTAGGTATCGCACAGTAATAAGGCGCTTTGAAATGTAAACAAATAGCATAAATTTAAGTCAACACACAACGTTTACACTGACAACATTAATTCCTCGTTGGCCGAACGTTAAGGTACCCGTCTTATACTTTTTCGTCGGGAGTTCGATTCCCGAACCAGTAAAATAGTATTTTGAAAAGTGTATTTAATTTCTTTTTTTTCCAATACGATTCAACGAAAACAACACAAGTTTGTTTATCTAGTATTAACTTGCTCACTAACTTATATATGTCACTGTTAACACGTTATCATATTTAAATACTCTTCATCTTTAATAGGATCAAAACTGTCACTACAAAATGAAAACATTTCTATCCACTCAACCTACTGCGCCATTAAGCCAACTGTTTATTACTTCCAATATATTCTCTTTTAAAAGAGATTGCTAAGTACTGATTGTTTATTTACATGTTGCTAAAAATAAAAGCGCCATAATACTGTGCGGAACTTATAGGTTCGTGTACTTGATTTCAAACTATTTGCCCCTAATTAAAGTGATAACACATTTAAAGCTGGTTTAAAGCTATTATTCTGAAATATTTATCGTGTCACATGTTTTAATACCATATTTTAAGGTGGGATGCGCCCCAAATTGTTTTGCCGAATTTCGTCCTGAAATTTATACTGTATAAAATTCAGGATACATGCGATTGAGTTCCGATTTTACTTTGTCGCCATATTGTTCGAGATTTTTGCTATTGTGTTAGAAACATGGCCCCTGACGTCACTTTTCGTGCAACGCCCAGTTCCGAGTGTTCTCGGCATTTTTCCTTTCCTGCGCTCTGAATGTCATATCAATAAAAATACAAAATTATTGTCACTTTGCATTCAGAAAATGCTACTCAACGGTACAAAATTCAGCGAAATAATATTGACGCTAAAGACGTCAGAGACGATATTGTGACGTCAGAACGGAAAATCCCACATCAAGTTTTGCCACAAATTTTGCCTTAAAATCCAGTTTATAAAAAATCGGCTCGACGAACAAAACGTATAACTTTGATATGTTGTTTCACAGTATGCGTACGTGAAGTAGACACATAAATATTTAGTGGTCACCGACTTATATTTTTCAATATTTGACGATATTTTACCCCTACCCAATTAAGAAATGACACGCTAAATCGTGTTTTATTCAACAAAATAATCTTAATAATATGCGGAGCTACATGTATTAACGGTAAATCGGGAATTAATTGATAAAATGAATCGACATGAAAGTATCTAGAGACATAGGGGGGATTTACTAAGAAAGTGTCGAAGAAAAAGTCAGATTTTCTTTTTGAAACATGTAATTTGAACATTTTAGATGTTCCATAAAGAAGAATTGTAGATATGAAATACATGTATCTTGGTGAGATATTTGATAAAGGGAGTATAATCATAAAAAGGACATTTCGTATCTAGGGATATTATCGAGAAAAAAACACACACACACACTTTTGGACTCGTCATTGGTTGAATTTAAGTGTTCAGAATGTGAACACGAAACTACAATTTCAGCATCCAGGGCATCCGGATAAACATATATGATTTTTACAAACATATTTTCTAGTATTTATTACTTTATTAAGAGTTTGTTACTACACTTGATTCCTACCAAGAAATAAATTCTTTGCTTGTGCTTAATTTTGTTTTAATACAAAGACATTGACTCAAGAATATGTTCCCTACGTCGGACCAGCTTCATTACTTTAACGTCACCTGAAGATCTATCTTTCAGGAATAAAGTCTCTCCGCTGAACTAGCTACTCTGCCTAACTGTGACCTCACTGTCTCTGTCCCTTTGTCTATCCGTTTCTGTCTCTCTTGTCCAGAAGGTCGCGACTGTGATCGCCAGTCGTTTACCAAGGATATGGAAAAAATGATACCGTCAGTTGCTAAGCATTATTCGGATAGAACATACTCTTCTCTCAACTAGTAATCTCGCATGAATGAGATGTGGAGATTGAACTCTAAAATTATTGAATTTTTGTTACGATTCACCTAAATTAATTATTGTAAAAATATCGGATATAGGATGTCATAAAATTACATTTGAACGAACTTTCTAAATGTTTAAAACATACTGAAGTACCTATTTTCACGAAATTAAATCGAAAACGGGCTTCATACTAGTTTTTTTTCTTTTTCTTTTTTTTTTACAAAGCTAAGTTAGTATTTTGAATGACTGTGTGAACGGTTTGAGGTATGTACTAGGATAAAAAGTTAAAGGTAAACCGATAGTAACAGAAAAGACAACTATTCTTCAAGCTTTGAATTTTCATGTTAAAATCATCAATAGGAAATAAACAATGTACAGTATATTTTGTCCGTAAGTATTGACCTGGCAGTCATGAATATTCCGTGTATTTCCGTAAATTAATGTCCGGTGTCAGAACCTATATAGCGATATAACTATTACATATCATTATATTTCTTAAATGATATACTGTCGCATGTGCAGGTAGCTATGCGTACAAAGCGTTCAGCTGCCAATATCAGTGTTGTGTGTTCGAGTCCTACGTCTGACCATATCCCCAACACCCGCCCCCTGCTGCAATTTTATGTGCAAACTACCACTTATTGTATCAAACGTATAGATCTTATATTTATGGTTCATTTATTAAAAGTTATCATATTTAGATTTACCCGTTTTAAAGAAGTGGAATAAAATTGTTTTATTTAAGTATCTTAGATAAAAAGACAAATTACTTGACACCAGCGTCCCAGAAAAGAAAAAACAATTAAAATTTATGAAATATGACACATAAAATAATGTAAATATTGCGTAAATCAATGAAAACGCCCGGAAATATTTGAGAAGATTAATTAGTGCCAGGTCAATACTTACGAACAATCGTGGATATATTGTCCGGAAGTATTGACCTAGCTGTCATGTATATTCCGTGTATTTCCGTAATTAATTCTCTGTGTCCGAATCTAAATAGCGATCTAATTATTGCGTAAATAATATCGCTTGTGCAAGTAGCTACGGGGACAAAACGGTTAGCCATCGATCTCGGGCTTGTGGGTCCGAGTCCTCAGTCTGATCATCGTTTGTTTTTTTGTTTTTTCAAATTTCATCTCCAAATTTTACAGGCAGGAAAATTGATACATCTATCTCATCAAATTTTATGGTTCATTTATTGAAAGAAATACACTTGTATTCAAGATATTATGTTATGATAATTTTGTATTTTTATTGATATGGCATTCAAAGCGAAGGAAAGGAAAAATGCCGAGAGCACTCGGAACTGGGCGTTGCACGAAAAGTGACGTCAGGGGCCATGTTTCTAACACAATAGCAAAAATCTCGAACAATATGGCGACAAAATAAAATCGGAACTCAATCGCATATATCCTGAATTTTGTACAGTATAAATTTCAGGACGAAATTCGGCAAAACAATTTGAGGCGCATCCCACCTTAACTTTAGACGTTGTCATTGTAATAAACTTACTAACGGGTTGTTATTTATTCATAAAATGACGCAAGATTTTGGTTATTGCTTTGATATTTTCAATAACTAAATAGTCGAGTTGAAGTGTTTCAAATTCATGATTTATATATATTCTACATATCATAATAAGCCGCGCCATGAGAAAACCATGATAGCCGCGCCATGAGAAAACCAACATAGTGCGTTCGCTAACGGTTTCTCTAATTGCAATAGACTTTGAAAGTGAACAGCTTGGATGCGCAGTCTGGTCTGGATCCATGCTGGTCGCAAACACACTATGTTGGTTTTCTCATGGCACGGCTCATATAACCATGTTTTTGTTTTACACATTCCTTCTAATTATTTCACACACTGTCCAGTGTAATTACCAAAGTTGACCACTGCCGTAATCTATAGTCCCGCTGCTGAGTGTTAATGTCCATTTTATTGACTTGGGAGTAATATTAATGACATGCATCGTCTTAGCAATCTAGGACCTGATATATGATGTGGTAAATGCACTTCCGAATTTGACCTATTTATACAAAGACATAACTACTCTATATAATGAACAATCCACTACGCATATTTTTATTTTTTTATTTATTTTTTTTTTGTCAAGTATCCGCTTTATATAAAGAAGTACTTACTTAATGTAATGGTATTTGAACGAAGTCCGTATAAACAAATATGTACTATATATAAGGATGAAACCACTTAATATAAAAAAAAATGTTTGCACTTTAAATAATGCCAAATCACTATATGTAAAGAAGTGTGCACTTTATATAATAACATAATCACCCTATATATAGATGTATGCTTTTAATATAATAGCACAAACAGACAATACAAATGCATTTCACCAAGATAAGAACATGTCCGCACTATATTATATAAATATTGCATTCCTGTGGTATGTTCACCGCGAGATATATGAATATCGACCGAGGCGCCAGCCGAGGGCTATATTCATATTTCGAGGGGTGAACATGTTTCATATCACCCTCTCAGGAATGCATTATTTATTTTATTATATCGAAAGGATATAAAGGTCAAAACATTTAATGGAAAATCAACATAATAATTTAGGCCTAAATGATTTAATTAACATTAAAAAGTTATTATTAACCAAAATGAAGACAGAATTTAGGAATCTTTACTTGTTAGCACTGAGAAATTGTGGCGACATTGCTATTAATGACTTCTTTTGAAAGATTTAGCCGAGACGTTTACATATCACTGACCCCTACATTTATGCTCATATTTCAACATTGCGTCAGTGCTGAAATCGACAGCAGTAACATTCGAAAAACGGCGATAACTTTCTTATTTCTAAAGGAAACACATAAGTGTGACCATTCATTTTCTGAGTTAGATCATTTCCATTCTGATGGTAGAGCTAATGGTTTCAATTCAATATTTGATAAAAAGTTGTTTTCGAAATTTTTGGCACGTAGAACAAATCATTAAAAAAGAAGATCGGCCGGATTCACACATGCAGGAACATCAGAAAAGGTAAATTGCTGAGATTTTCAGTCTTTTATTCAATGCGAAAGTATCATTATCTCAGCGGGAGATATGAAAAAATAATATCACATGCGCAGAAAAATAAAATAGCGTTGTTGCGCATGTGATATGTAATTATGGATCATATCACATGCGCAGAAATCGAAAATAACGATTTTGCGCCTGCGATATTAAATCACTGAGGAATATTATATATTATTCAAGTTAAACTAATGGAAAATTTGCATTGGACATTTATGTGAGGTATAATAAAAAGATATATCAACTTTATTTTTTTTATTGGGTTTAACGTCGCACCGACAAAATTATAGGTCGTATGGCGACATTCCAGCTTTTCACGGTGGAGGAAGACCCCAGGTGACCCTCCATGCATTATTTCATCACGAGCG
>NW_026459513.1:0-17056 GCF_021730395.1 Mercenaria mercenaria | reverse complement strand
CTAAAACAAATAAAAAAAAAACACGAATTTCAGTTAAACCATTCTAAAAATGTTACATGGTTATTTCATAAAAAGTCAAAGCACTATAAGCTAAAACAAAACAAGTACAAATATCTAGTTCAATTTCAAAGTGTCAACTCACCAATTTCATCCATCAGCAAGCCTTGGTTCTCCAAGAGAAACCTCGCAGCCGATATGATGTCCGGCATATCTTTGTCATTCGTTGCCTCTCTGATCTCGTTTTCCCACAAGTTCAGTTTAGATAGCGCCGACATGCTACTCTTGAACAAGGAAGGGTCTCGACCACGATCCAGGTTGATGCAAGTAACGACGTTATCGATGTTTTCGATCAAGTTCTGAGCTCTTCTAATAAGGCCTCTTCGCTTGTATAACACAAATGTTTCCATTGCTTGTTGACGGCTCTTTGTCATTAATGTGCTCAGTAATTCTGCGGCTGATCTGTTCATCATTCTGATACAGAATGAGAGTTTAGACCATCCGCGCACACTATATCTAGCAAAAATTGTTTCGACCAATCAGAATGTGGCATTTAAACCACGCCTACTTTGTATTAACCAATCAGAAAGTAGATTGATTGAAAAAGTTATTTTTCGGTACAGTACCAGGGAAATAGACCATCGAGCTTCATTCTATCGAATGCAATCATACTGTCAACACGCTTACAAACTATCATACAGCTTATAAATTCCAGAAGATGAAGGTGAAAGTTTTCAGCATCGAAACACTGAGACAGAGGTCTCAAACTCTCGACATGCTGTTAACGCACAACGATATATACAATAAGACAGAGAAGATATTGTCGCTCGGGGAATGTCATGAACCTACCTGCGAGAGCAACTTGACGGATTTCTGAAAGAAGGGACATGAGCAATATCACAAACAGTTCGTACTGGACTTGTCGAATCCAGTGGTGAACTTTGATATTGTTGTGTCAAGGATTGATACTAGAATTCTACTTGTTCACTAGACTTATTATGCTGTAGACACATGGAAAGACGAATTCGTAAACTTTGTTCTAAGAAATAAGAGGGCAAACTGGATCGTCTTCAATGCACTTTTGCTCTTATCATTTGCAGATCATGGCATTGTTGATAGATTTAGCACAGAAGTAGATGCAAAGCAGAATTACAGACCTATGCCACCGTTCGTGTTTCATCAAACACCACGAAGAAATGCAACCAGTTTCGGGGACATTTATGCAGCGATTGGCACTCGTAACCGCAATAAAAGTACATAAACTTGAATATTTGCCTTGTTGTATTTTAACGAACAAGACTGATTGTCACAGTAATTTGCTCAATGTTGATCAGTCAATAGCCCTCATATTGTGTAAAACAAGATGTTACTTTAGTTTGTAAAATAGCCAAAACCCTAACCGCACCTAACCTCACCTAACTTCTCCTAGCCATACACCTGGGACCACACACCACCAAAGCCGATTTCGTTTTGGAAAAATGTTCGAGACTGTAGGTGAATGCCAGTAATTTTCCCAAGGTTAGACAGTTAATGCCCCTCGTTACATGTTGTGAAAAAACATAAAGCTAGTTGATTATTAGCCTTAAGTAAAAGTAACGGTACGTAATTACTGTGTTTATTGTTTTATCACTTAAACAGATTTAGAACAACTTCACAGTTTTTTAACATTTTTTTTTTAACAAATTGACCTCGCTTAACTTAACCTAGCCCTTCATCGAGGACCAGATGCATCAAGAGCCGATTTCACTTTGGTACTTAATATACACCTGTCTAAACAATGTTAGACGAGCGGTACCATCTCAGATACCAACTTGATATGATGTTTATTACTTTGATCGGGAAGGGAATAGTTTGTTTTATATAATTTATACACTAATGGATTTGTTTTCATAAAATTGATTCTCTAAGATTCTATTTAAAAAGCTCTTTTTTTCAGTTGAAATTTGATTATTTCCTTTTGATCACTTAAGACGCGTTAGACTTTAGTGTAGTTAATTCTTACCAACACTACTCTAAAATGACTCATTATTAGATGTATGATGTCAGCTGCAGAACAAACATGCAGTGTCATCAAACGAAGTGTTATTGTTAGAGACTAGACTTATCAAATCATCTAATCTCCATACTTATTATGAAAACTGAACTTTCACCTGTCAGTAAATGATTATACAATGTACTAAATGAAAACTATATGATTAATAAAGCACTGCTAGGGTAATGTCCATTTTATAAATTCATCTTGCTCTTATCCGGGTCTGTGAAAAATGCTTGAGAAAGCTCTAAAACTTCTATTATCACTTTCGACACACCTAATTTCTGGTCACATTCATCTCCATTAAGGTATGAGAGAAGAGAAGCCAGCTTCCTTTTCAATGGTTAGCGCCAAGCAAGGAACCTACTGGTACCATGTTTCTAAAATACAGCCATGGAGAGAACACATGACCTTTCCTGAACTCGAAGCGGCCGCTCTACCACTAGACTAACTGGGCACTCAATGGAATGGTTTTGTATTTGACAAATGAACCTGTAAATATGAAGAATATCTCTTTACCCAATTATTCACGGAATTCAATTTTTGTGTAAAATAGTAGGCTTTTAAAAGATACTTAAACAGTATTCATTTATAATCTGTTATTCATGGACATTTCTATGAGCGGAAATGCAATTGAAATGAAACAAATCTTGTGCGATAAAAGTAACACATATCCACCAATTAAGGCATTTCAGATGAGCATTGTTGTCACTCCTTAAAGATGATACTTCTGACAATGATTATGTACAACATGACCAAATACCTAGGTATGACAAGCATTAATATAATACGTCTGTAACATGATACATAGAAAAACATCAGCATGAAACATTATAAAATAAAT
The DNA here is from genome assembly GCF_021730395.1 of Mercenaria mercenaria. Lineage (NCBI taxonomy): Eukaryota > Metazoa > Mollusca > Bivalvia > Venerida > Veneridae > Mercenaria > Mercenaria mercenaria. The sequence goes on along the minus strand of NW_026459513.1, from coordinate 14,183 downwards.
CCAACTGTAATATAATACATTATTTAATAAACTTTATATCTAGTAATTGTATAAAATCTGCATGACGCACATGCTTTCCTGGCATACATGATCTCCTCTGAGGGGGCCTCCGTAATTGAGTGGTTATTGTCACTGGTAGCAAATCACTTGATTCTCACCAATGTGGGTTCTAGTCTCACCAATGTGGGTTCCAGTCTCGCCAACGTGGGTTCTAGTCTCACCAATGTGGGTTCTAGTCTCACCAACGTGGGTTCTAGTCTCACCAATGTGGGTTCTAGTCTCACCAACGTGGGTTCTAGTCTCGCTTGGGGGCGTAGAATTCTTCATAATAGAAAGCCATCCAGCTGGCTTACAGATTGTTAGTGGTACTACAAAGGTACCCGCACGTGATAAAATGATGCACGTAGAAGCATTAGGGGCCTTTCTTCGCTACGAAAAGCTGGAACGTCGCAATATGATTTAAAATTGTGTTTGGTGTTACGTTAAACTCGTCTAAAACAAAAAAATAGTACGTTTAATGATAATTCCAACAAGAATGAAAAACGTTAGGTACTGATAACACTAAGCAAACTCACCGTCTACATAGGTCGTAAAAACTTCTAGAAACAACCAAACATTCCTTCTTTGACTGGACGTTCTTGTTGGGTTTCTTGTCAAACTTTGTGCCATTTCTCTTATAACAGGTAATTCTCTAAACAGTAATTATGAACACATCAAACGGTATTGTTTTATTAAACTAGATGCAATATTTTACAATCTACTCATTACTGAATACCGTAACTGATGTAAAGAAAACACTTTTAACATTACAGATATAGTGAACATGTCACCAAGTGTTTAAACAAACCTGAAACTTTCAGTTTGGGCACAGCAGTACTGTCGACCACAACCTAACACTGAAAAAGCTCGGTCTAGGGTCAAAATATTTTTTGTGGTCCGTGGCTGTGCTCACTACTCAGAACATTCCTATGTGACCTAAATATTGCAGTAATGCCAATTTTCTCAAAAATCTATGCTTTCGCAAATATTCAGTGACATATTGTGAACAAAATAATAATTTTGTTTAAAAAACTAGATTTAGTATAGAAGATGAACTTTCCGGTAGCAAACATTATATATCTTTTTCAATTATAAAAAAATGAAACTTTTCCAATTAGAGTAGGCAATACAAAGCTTAACTGAACCTTGTCCTTACACTTTGTTCATTTACGTATAATATTTATATCTATAAAACCTTCATTTTCACTTAATAAGCTAATTAGTTCCGAGCAGAATGTAAACTGCAATATTTTAAATATCTTATTGATAATTACAGCAGATAAAAGGATTCTATAGTTTCATGTTACTATTACCATTTAGCTTTAGCGGCGTATATCTTTTTTAATTATGCAATTAAGACATTAAAGCAGCTCGTTAAGTTTTCTTAATGTTTGTAAAAAATTGTATTTTGTAAAAGTGGTGTTTAGTATTAACTTATTATCATGTGGGTTTTGTTTGAAAAGTATACCTTGAAGTGCAGAAAAGAAATACTGAAGCAGTAAAGCATTTGTAAAGTATCTAGAAAACACCCTCTTGAATACGCCATTTGCCCCGATCCATATCCCTCCCGACAAGCAAATTATTACCTGGGTGGACAAAATCGCAAATTAAACTAAATCGGTCATTTATGTGTGGCTGTAGGACCATTTACTAAGGTTTAAAGCCTAAAGGTGAAGGTCATACGAGGGTCAATGTCATTTATATTAAGTGATCAGGACATTGGATGTTATTAACTTTGTGCAGTTATCAATTTAGCAAATACTCACAGTACAGACTGTGATCTTGTTTCTTTAAATGTGTACTGACACATTATGGATTTACTTACTTGTTGTGAAGACAAACAAAATACATTGTGTATCATCTGCAAAAAAGACTTTGTAAAAAAAAAAACCATCCTAAGGTACTGGAATTTCATGATTTCAATTGTTTGTGTTGAGAAAATCATATTTTCTCAGTTTTTCCTCTAGTCAAATATTATTAAGTAATTTCTAAGTAATTTTACCTTTTATGTTTGACGGTTATGGTTGGCACAAACATATTTGTATGCAACTACCAACCAAAGTGGTAGATTTAACTGCTTTTAACTATTCCAACCACTTTTGGTGTTATGATTGAGCTTTTAGTATAAAAGGGTCCAAATTCTTGGTCGAAAGACACTTGGTCGAATATGACACTTCGTCGAAGATGAAACATGGCCGAATCCGACACTTAGCCGAATCCGACACTTGGTCTAAATTTTCATATAAAGTACGACACTTGGTCGAAATTGTTACGTTTGACAAAGCCTTTCTGATGAAAATGATTGTATTATCGCTTACGTTTACCGTTTACTCAATGGGTAAATAACCATAATGATTAGAAACGTGTTATTTGGTGAAACAAAGTTCTTATGAATTGGACCGGAGAAGCCTTTTATAATAATAGTTTCAGTATATTTGTTATGATATGTTATTGTAAAGTGTAAAGTGTTAAAGCAAACAAGTAATGGAGGAAAAGCCTGAATATTTTCTTAGTTTACGTGGTGCAAAAAAATGACTTTAAAAGGATTTAACTATTGTAAAGATAGAGAAGTGTCTGAAAAGGTATATTGGCGTTGCGAAAACAGAAAGTGCAAAGGCCTTGCAGAGAGTGGTACAGGACTTTGGGAAACGATCGTCTGAATAATTTCTGAGGGGAATAGCATACAACATAAGATACTAATAAAGAGACTGTAAAGAGACTGTAACTCGATTAATCTACCTGATCGATTTTGTTATAAATCAAGCACAGTTTAATAAAAGTGTTCCGCTTTCTTTTCTCGTTCAATATGTAAGTACTCCTTTTCCGATTTTTTTCAACATTGTAAGTACTCCTTTTCCGATTATTTTAGACCAACTTTCGACAAAATTCGACGAGTATGTAACTTCGACTATGTGTCGTATTCGGCAAAGTGTCGGATTCGACAAAGTGTCAAGTTCGGCAAAGTGTCGTATTCGACGAGGTGTCTTTCGGCGAAGTGTCGTGGATCCCCAAATTTTGACCATCGTGGGCACTTCGTTTAAAAAAATAGTAAGCAGATAGGCCACGTTTTGTTTGTAGTATCTTAAGAGAATTTTCTCAGATAATTAGCAGCATCAAACTTCAGTGGAGTAATATTATTGCAAGAAACAGTCTAGTGGAAATTTGAAATACTTCTTGCATACCGGCAAATTTGGAACATTTAAGGGAACATTATATATAACATAATTTATATTATATTTTTAGAATAACGTTTTCACTATTTTAGTACATTTGTCAAATGTCATGTTACTTAGCACTTTTAACATAATACAGCTTTAATCAAAGTGTTGCTGAAATACAAATTAATTGAGAATCGCAAAAGTTCCATCGTCCATGCGCTTATAACTGACTGATAACACTGCGAAAAAAGAGTTAATATACGGGAGTGTACGGGATCCCGTATATTACCCGTATACGGTAAGAAATACGGGAAAACTAAAATACGGGCGTGTACGGGGCTTGTATATTTAAAAGTCCGTATACTAAAAAAATACGGACTTCCGTATACTATGAAATACGGAATTCTTAGTATACGATACCCCGTATATTATTGAAATACGGGAAATTCTAAAAAGGGTTATTCTGATCGTATACAACACCGTATATTCCCGTATATGTCTGGTGTACGGGAATACATAAATCCGTATATTACGAAAATACGGGACGTATAATTCCCGTATATGTTTCATATACAACCCCGTATATTTCCCGTATATTCTGGATATACGGGATATGTATAGTTTGTATATTTCGAAAATACAGGGATTAAATTTCCCGTATATTCTTCGTATACAACTCCGTATATTTCCCGTATATGCCGGAAATACGGGATTTAAATAATTTGTATATTTCGAAAATACGGGACGTATATGTCCCGTATATGCTTGGTATACAACTCCGTATATTTCCCGTATATGCCAGAAATACGGGATTTAAATAATTTGTATATTTTGAAAATACGGGACTTATATTTCCCGTATATTCTTTGTATACAACTCCGTATATTTCCCGTATAGTCTGGATATACGGGATATGTATAGTTTGTATATTTCGAAAATACAGGGATTAAATTTCCCGTATATTCTTCGTATACAACTCCGTATATTTCCCGTATATGCCGGAAATACGGGATTTAAATAATTTGTATATTTCGAAAATACGGGACGTATATGTCCCGTATATGCTTGGTATACAACTCCGTATATTTCCCGTATATGCCGGAAATACGGGATTTAAATAATTTATATATTTAAAAAATACGGGATGCAATCAATATGTGTAGTGAAAATTATATTCTCCGGCCATTTCAAAGGTCAAACGCTTTGCATGTTTTCGAACTTGTACTTTGCCGTATGTGGCGGAAATACGGGATTCAGAAATGTGTATATAATCATACTTAGTAATGTTTGGCAAAAGTATAAATGATTATAATCTGGTCATTAAAAGGTTAGAGCAATCATTAAAAGGAAACTCTGTTCTCCAAGTTTTTGCTAGTGGTATATGACACTTTTAGGCTAAAATTGCAGCAAAGATTCATGGGTTAATGATACATTGCTGTTTTATATACATTATGATAGAGCTTTTGAAAATCTATATATACTTTGAAATGAAATATGCATGTTAGTTGCCTTTATTAAAGCACAAGTGTGACCTTGATCTTGAAGCGAGCAATCCGAAACATGCGCTCTGCACGTCGTCTCGATGTTGTTGACATTTATGCTAAGTTTCTTTAAATCCTTCAAGCAGTTCAAGAGTAGTTATAATTACAGAGCGGACGTGAAACAATATCATATAACTTTTGACCTCTATGTATGACCTTAATATTGAAGCGAGCCATTAAAACGTTGTCTCGATATGGTGAACATTTGTGGCAAGATTTCTTCGACACTCCTTGAAGGGTTCAAGAGTTACAGAGCGGTTACAGAAAGCTAACGGACAGACGGACACCAGCGTCATATCATTACACGCACCCTTCGGGTGTATAAAAATCAACGACATTGATTAATTCATCCTTCCTTCCATGTTTCGAACTTTCTACAATGTACAATATATATTCCTTCGTGTTTTCATAATTTCTACATTCAGTGTATACAGACAAAGAATCACTAAATTTTTCATTCAGAATCTATATTAGACTGAAAACGTTTGTCACGGGGTACTGAAGGTAAACTGCGTTAATTATAAAGCTTTATTTAAACGGTCGTACAAATTCCTCCGTGGTGTGCTGGTGAAGATGTTTAGGGGCTTTATATTGCCTAGGCAATCCGGTTTCGATTCCCAACTCATAAATATCTTTTGCTTTGTTTAACATTCTTTTAATAAAAAAGTGTGCAAAGAATAGCTTGTTCTAATATTCATAATACGACCAATTTCCATTTTTAAAGAAAGATCATGTTAGCTAAAATCTGGTCTCAAGGCCCTTTAATATTAATAGAAGAAGATGGATTTCTTGTAGTAAACTCATTCAAATGGAAAATCAAGGCATGGAATAATTCATTTTTGTTCTTGTGCGTCCAAAATTGAAAATTTTCAAAATCAATTTCTTTTCCTGTCGATACTAATGAAAAATCATTATGAATGATAAGCCATGCAATCAATATGTAGTGAAAATTATATTCTCCGGCAATTTCAAAGGCCAAACGTTTTGCATGTTTTTGAACGTCTACATGTATGTCAAATGAATGAATGAATGAATGGAAGAAATAGATGTATAGCACTAATATCTCACGAACTGATAAAAACATTCGCGGGCTAAAACATGTATAAAATCAAAGACATGAATAAATCCATCATTTCTTCTTGCGCGTTTCCGAATTACTTTTACATTCAATCTAAATATCCGATTGAGAAAAAAATTCATTCATCCTTATTTATTTGTAGTGATAAACACATTCGTGTATCATCGCCATTGTAAAAACCAAATGCATGCATTAATTACTCTTTCTGCTGCACATTTCCAACGCTCGTGTATACAGTGCAAATAATTACTAGTATAGAAAAAAATAATCAACTAATCCATCCCTGTTTTATACAGTAATAATATAAGACCTTACGTAGAATATAACACCAAAGACGTGTGTTGATACTTTACTTATGAAATTGATTCTAAAATTTAAAAAATAACAACAAGATATAATAAATCAACTACCTCAAAGGAGTTTGTTTTAAGAGAATATGACAGTTTGAGCGAATTCCTCAATTTTTAAGCGTGATCGCGAAAATATTCTAGTGCCATGACTTCCTACTCGCATTTTTATTCTTACTTGAATTTCGCAAGATCCTGGTCTTCTACCGTCCGGGTAGGTCGTTTTTGTGTTTTTGTTGGATTCAATGTAACATCGATACAATTATTGATCCTATAACGACTTGCCAGCTTTTTTGATGAAGGAATACAACAGGTGCCCTCCGTGCAATATTTTATCACGAGCTGGCACCTGGGTAGCCCCACCGACCTTCCGTAAGCCAGCTTGATGGCTTCCTCACATGGAGAATTCAACACCCCGAATGAGGCTCGGACCCATATCGGTGAGGGGCAAGTTGTTTGAAGTCAGCGATCTAAACCACTCGGCCACTGAGGTCCCATTCGGCTAGGTCGGACCTTTAAACCAACGTGTAGATAACATGGCATTTTGATTATTAAGAAAGCACATAATTAACCGTAGTCATTCAGTTTAGTTCAATTCAGAGAGCTATAAAATGTATTTTATACTTCTTTGTTTAATTTTAGCTGTTACTTATGAACTATTAAGTGAAATATGTGTTCGTATTTTGAAAATAATTCCGCGGATGCTTCTATGTATACTACGGTTGCATAGCGGGGACATAGGAAACATTTTATTTATCACGTGCGCACGTGTTAGCTACCACGTGCGAACGTGTTAGCTAACACAAGCGAACGTGATAGCAAACAAGTGCGAATATGTCCCCTCTATGCTACCGAAGTATACACTGTTCCAAGTTATTTCTCGTGGTTGTAGTTTCCGTTCATGAATATTTCGTATATTTCCGTAAATTGATTTTCAGTGTTCGATCACAAATAGCAATATAAATATTACATATATAACTCTTAATTGATATACTTTTGCATGTGCAGGTAACTGAGTGGACAAGCGGTGTTGCTGCCAATATCAGGGTCGTGGGTTCGAATCCTACCTCTGACCATACCTTTTCCCCCAAATTTTATATGCAAACTTACCAATACCACTTATTTGATCAAACGTATCGTGATATTTATGGTCTTTTTACTAAAAGTGATCATATTTACTCGTTGTAACAAAGTAGAATAATTTGTTTAAAGTATTTTAGATAAAAAGGCATGTTACCCGTCATAAGCGTACTAGAATATAAATACTACAAGAGAAAACAATAATTTTGTTTAAAAAAATATGATACATAAATTTATGTTAAAATAAAACAGGTATCGTTAACATTACATTACATTTTTAAAAAATGATACCCGTGGTAACGTGCCTGGAAATCAAACCCACCGTGACATTGGTTAGCTGTAAAATATGATAATTTTCAGGATACAAGTATTAGGTAAATTAACGAAAACGCCCGAAAATATTTGCAAAGATTTATGAGTGCCAGGTCAATACTTACGGACATATTAAGAAAATAAACACAATCGTCTAACATAGACTTCATCAAAATGCTATATAAGTTTGCACTCATTCATCCATCTCTTCGTAAATAAATTGTACATATAGGTTCTGCGGCACAGTTTTACTGCAACATTAATTGATACTAATTGTATGCATATTAATTAAATTTATGAGATAATCGGCATGGCCTAATTTAACCCTCTGCTGTTTAATGGAATCGGCCAATCAGCGCGCATTCATCTAGCCCGAGGCGATAACATCTGGTTGAAGTGACCGCACGCACTAATCTGTATATTGCAAAAATGTCTTGACATTAGCGTTATTCTGCAGAGGAAGACGAAGGCTCGGGTAAGTATTTATTTGATTTAATTTTTGATTAACTGAATTAGACAGGTTTTTTTTCTCAATATGAATTCTTTTTGTAACAAGGCAAATCATGAAATACTTAAATTCATGACGTTGTTTATTTCATATCATATTTGTTGACTTCCTGATGAAGACTTAATAGATAGTCGAAAGGTTGCATGAAAATGGAGTTAGCCTTGTAATTCTCCTGTTCTCTGTTGTTGTTGTTTTTTTTTTTTTTTTTGATTAATCGGGAACACGAGTTGCTGCGATTTAAAGGAAAATATTTAATATACAATTATGTAGATTAAATAATACACTTCAAACGAAATACTCTTTTAATTGCTAGCGTCAGTAAAAATTGTCTATTTATTATATAATTATAATATGAAAAAGGAAATTCAGAATAGCCGTTAAGTAGTTTCATTCATTCGTGAAATCTTTCATTCATTCAGTCATTCAAGCACAATTAATTCAACAATTATTTCATTCATTCTTTCGTTCATTAGTAGACAAAAATTCCAGTCACCAAAAGCTAATGTTGCAAGTGTTTGAAATAAAAGAAAATATCGTGCAAAAATATTTCATGAATACCATTGTGGTTAAACGAGAAAAAAAATTGTAAAGAAATAAATATATTTCGCAGAAGCAAAGTAGCCACGGCTAGTACATTCAATCATTCGATCAAAACTGGAATCTCATGAAAGAATTCATGAAGTTAGTATTTACGATCTTTTATCTTTAGAAAATGGGTAATCTAACTGACAAAATAATGCTTTTCTAGACTAAAATGTAAGCGGTTGTGATGCGTATTATTGTTTCATAGTATCATATCAAAAAAGGTTGGTTATAATAAAATTTCAGAATTTTTGAAAGTTTTGTTCTCTTTCAATATGGAAAAAATACACACCTACTCTAGATCTTTTGTTTGCCTAGGGTTTATATATTTTGAAACAACTGTAAGAACATTAAAAATCTCGCGGAAAGGTCAATCTGTGCATGTAAACGTGTTTTTACTCTAACCAGACCTGTTCACGTGCACAGATAGACCTGTGCACGTACATATTCAATCATCCTGAAAACAAAAAAGTCATTTGTTAGAAAAAAAATCGAGTATGTCTGTAATTTCGATCTTAAAACATATTATGAAATATTTAGAAATCGTTAGATATTATTCATCTAACACATAAGTTTACTTTCTTGTAAATAATGAAACATGATATTAAACATTTGAGCCGCGCCATGAGAAAACCACATAGCGGCTTTGCGACCTGCATGGATCCGGATGCGCAGGCTGGTCAGGATCCATGTTGTTCGCTAACAGTTTCTCTAATTGCAATAAGGTTTGAAGGCGAAACAACAAAGATCCTGGATGCGCGGCTGGTCTGGGTCCAGGCTGGCCGCAAACGCACTATGTTGGGTTTTCCCTTGGCCCCGCTCATATTATTATAATATGTACACAATATAAGTAATTGCGTAGCTAAGTCTTTATTTCAAATATACACCACCTACCGATTTTCAACGGACTATTACGAAATTTTCATAATTTACATATGTATTTCCGAAAGATTGGTATATTTTCAGTTTTCTGTTATAACCTATTTTGCAGCCATGACCACAAACGTCTTTTTTTTTTTAGCAGAGCGCAAAATGACGTACTTTAAAAGTTTTCTAAGTAGCGTTTTTATATACAACAAAAATACAGCAAAAAATCTTTTATTTTCTAGTTTGTGTTAAAATTTTCTCTCCAGTGATATAAAATTTGTCAAGTAAAATAACTGTAAAAATCATAAAAACTAAATTCCCGAGAAAAAAAGACGATACAAAGACAGAATAAGGTGATATATAAATACAACGTAAAAACCATAAAAATACCAATGTGTATTAACATATTTTATGACCCACCTTGAATGAACACTGGTCGGGTAATGCTTATCCCTAGGCAATGTTGTAATACACAATGAAATTTAAAGTGTGATTAAATATTTGGCACAGTTAGATTATTTTATGTTAAATGTATCTGTGTGCAGGGGGGGGGGGGGGGGGGGTGAGATAACGCAATTTTCAAACTAAAAAATTATTGTTTTAACTTCTTTTTATGATGAAAATTGAAAAGCGTTTGTAAATTTAACGCGCATTGAACATCAAACCCTCCTCAGCGTTAATGGTAACGACAGCGGAAAACTTCTTTATTGCCGCGGCAGTCCGGGTTCGATTCCTGACGCTGACATCTCTTATTTCTCTTGATACCTGGTCTTTTTAAATAGTTGAGAAACAAAAATTCCTATTCTGTTGTTCGTAATATGACCAAACTTCAATTTGAAAGATAGCCTTTATGATCTGATAGTATCGAATACTAGTATTCGGTTACACTTATACGAAATAATGTAAATTATATTGATACTCTGATATCTTTTAATATTTCATTTAGGTTAATCTATAAGATTTGGATACATGTGTCTAACAATTGTACTTGTTTTCTATTTCATACTTGAAATACAGGACTGCTGAATAAAAGCATTTTAACATGAAGAGATAAGACGTTTTTGGTGAATCATTTTACTTGTCTAAAATAAATCTTAGTGAGAATATTATACTGAGCGCAAGACTGGAAATTCTTGAAAACTCTCCAGATCATTTAATAAAAAAAAAACAACAAAAAAACCCCAACATTTAGTGGCAAATATATCGTACAGAATTTGCTCATTTACAAAGTTTTAAGAAATGTTTGAAATAAAATGAATCGCGTAATGGCGGACAGGTTATAGAACACTAATATAGCATAATAACGACGAACAGGTTATGTGACTCAATTTTTTGCTACAATAAATGACTACGAATGTTTATGTTTAAGCTAGCTTTCGTTTAAATTTAGATCACATCACTGCACTTAATATGCTTTTGAAGTTAACAATTGTTGCAGATAAAATCTCTCTTGAAAATATCTTCCCTACTTTTGTCGTGACTTTGTCAGTTTGAAGACAATTCTTCAAAATGAGGTGGCTGCGTGTGTCGGCACTACGAACACCATGCATTATATATAAAATATAATGTTGGGGATAGATTTTAACGTAATATAACTATTAAACGCAAATGAAACACTTTAAATAAATTGACTGTATATCTAGTTTCTTTGCGCGAAATGAGCACTAAATTGATGTCATCCCTGCCCACACGTCATTTCATTTTTCATATTTTTTTCACATCATTTATAGCGTTAAAAGATATCATTCTTTATATCTGTTAACTACAAGAGTCCATTTATATAACCTTTAATGCGTGCAAATTCTATTTCAGGTTGACACAAGAGATTTTTCAATTAACTCCAACTGGACGACGATTTGTTTTCATGATAGAGAATACGCTTATGTGAGAAGTTTGGTCAATAGATGCAGGCAGACAGCCCGGATGAGCCATCGTACTCAGTGACATTCGTACCTCAACAGATAAAAGCTTACATTTATTGAGATCATGAAACTGAATATTTCCATGGGGTGCATCATTTGTAACCTGCTTACATATTGAATTCCAACACAGAATGCATCATGCATCTTTTCAAAGTGATAAATTTGAATACATCTTCAGACATTAGAAAGGATGTACTGCTCTTTTAGCAGACGGCAAATCGAAAAGCCTGTAGTGGGAATCAACATTCACTGGAATAACGAAAAAATTATAAACAGTAATAAAGAAGTGTTACTATACTGATTTGTTGCGTTAACGGTGCGGCACACATTTAAATGTGCGAATTGTTTATAAGATTTCACTGGTTGTAGGTGCAGATGGGAATTTCCGGCTTCGAGGGTAACTGTTTAGCCGGGAGCCGGATATTCCCATCTGCATCTATAACCAGTGACAGAATCTTTTTCTTGCATACCGACATCAAGAAAAAATAATAATAATAAAATCAATCGAATGGCTTCTTTATAGAACTATTTCTTATAGCAGTGTAATTAAACAAAGAGCGGGAAAGCAACGTCCGTAAACAGGAAAGATGTCATGACGTTTCATAGACACTGAATAACAATGTTTAGTTCCGATTTTGTTTTATCAGTTGCAGCGTAACGTTATGAATTTTTGATAAAATAACGTCCTTTGAATCGAGAAATATATTAGCAGGAACCAAGAGGAACTGTCAAGGTATTGCATTTTTATTTCGTTTTTGAAAGAAAATAAAACTACATGAATCACCTCCATATATGTAGTTCGTAATACGTCATTTAAAGCACGAGAGTCATCTTACACCCAGGGGTGTAAGATGGATTTTTCCAGCACCGGTAAAAATACCGGAAATCCCCGTCTGGTATGCAAGAATTACATTTTCTGCTTATTTCATTTGGACAAAAAATAAAAATAACGCATAATCGTACGAGAAAAAAAGTATTGTTTTTTTTTAAAAAAAGTATTTATGTTATATATAATGTTAATTTAATCTGACTTGTCTCTATTGATGATAATGTTTTTCTCATACCCTGTCTTTGTCTTGATTTTTCCTAACATACCATATTCTGCTAAAGGTTTGTTTAACCTTCATTCTATGTCATCTTTCAGTGTGTGCCCCATGTACCATATTAATTCTAATAAAATAAAAATACGGGATAGTGCATATACGGGAAAAATCTGGCCAACGTATATTTTAACAATACTGTTCCGTGTATTTCCCGTATACGAAAAGCAAATTCAGTCTGTATGTGACACAAATACGGGATCTGTATCCTACGTATATCTTGCACATACGGGAAAAACCCTGGCCCGTATATCAACAAAATACAGTTCCGTATATCCCCGTATATCAGATGCAAATAAATTCCGTATATGCCACATGTACGGGATCCGTATATTACGTATACCTTGCATATACGGGAAAAGTCCGTAGCCGTATATCAAAAAATACAGTTCCGTATATGCCCCGTATATGTCAAAAGTACGGGATCCGTATACTTAGTATATCATGCGTATACGGAAAAAAATCCGATGCCCGTATATTTGAAAATACAGGTCCGTATATGTCCCGTATATTAGATGCAGTTGCAGTCCGTATATGTCAAAAATACGGGCTCCGTATACTACGTATATCCGGAATATACAGGCTCGTATACGTGTTCCGTATATTCTAAAATACGACAAGTATACGGGATAAATTTCAAAGACCCTTCTAATACATGGAAATAAAATCTATGTTAAAGCAGAACACTAATAAACACCATTTCTAATTGATTTTTTTTGAAAACTCGTATATTTAATATATACGGGAAATATACATGTATGTATATTCGGCGTATACGGGATCCCGTATATGCATGACAAATATACGGACTTCCCGTATACTAGATGTTCCGAATACGGGATTGTATACTAGGTCCGTATATTTGTAATATACACTCCGTATACTCCCGTATTTTCGAAATATACGGGACCGTACACTCCCGTATATTGACCCTTTTTTCGCAGTGTAACTTCCATGGCAACGCATGTTTAAGAGCAATAACTAAGACAATTATTATATACAGATAGACTGTTTGTAACAATAGGACGACTGCGTGTAAGAGGGATTATTTGATTATTTATTGTGCCAGATATATATTGAAGTGTCCAGAAATGATATTATCTAACAGGTAGTTATGTTTATTCAGCTTTGTCTACAATAGAGTTTTTGCGGATTTATTCTAAAATCTATTTTTCATAAATATATGAGTAGTGTGCATCATTCTGAAAGTCTTTAAATGTCTTCAACGATTTTGACAGTATTACAAAAGTCCTTTCTCAAAGGTATTTCCATTGTAAAGTTTTGGCATTTTACACCATACATCTTTTAAATCTGTATGCTTTCCTACTGTATATACTTTTAAGATATGTTGACAATCTTGCCACAGTTGTTAAAAATCATGCTGTGAATAAACTTGTTTTGTTATTAACTAGCATAATTTTAGCATTTGTAAATTCAGATAAAATTGTATTTTTGTTATAATTTCTCCCATTCTTTGATTTCAAATTTATACTTATATTTAAAATATACATTGTGTTAAGCACAAAAGGTCTGTCTAAAAGGCACTGACCTAACGATTTAGGCTGAAAACGATCTTTCTTTTAAATTAAGGTTTGGTCATATTATGAACATTAGAATATGAGTTTTTGTTTCTAAACTATTCTAAAGAA
>NW_026459512.1:0-15622 GCF_021730395.1 Mercenaria mercenaria | reverse complement strand
AATTCTCTCAAACAATTATCATCGTTCTCGTAAATCCGCTTATCGCAATCCTCGTAACTTGATAATCACAATGACGCAGTCTGTAGTATTTGTTTTTTTTCGGTCACCTGTCAAATTTGACGCTTCTGCGGGCGACATTCCACAGGGTAGTCAAGGTGGAAAAATACGCCACAGGGTAGTCAAGGTGGAAAAATGTCTACGAACGTGATTACCAAGCTGGTGGAAAGGGGTCCTTGCTTATTGGTTCTAGTAAAATCAGTGATAAGGTCGCTTTTCAGAAAGAGACCGCTGATCATTACATGAAACTTTACTTTATTTAGGATATCGAATAGCTGATATATTTCTACCTCCAGCAAATATCTTAAAATGCAAACCTGATAACTTTCACACAATGCAAGGTACCTATTACCGTGTTACTGGAGGTATACCATCAAGTCTAAGATTTTCAGATTTTTTTATGGACTATTTACAGATTTACAGACTAATCATGTCCATACATTTACAAGTATCTACAAATTTACAGATATTAAACATTTCGCTGTTCCGCGGTGTTGTAATGTATGTATGTAAATCAATAATTTTACCATAAAAAATATTTCCTTAATCATTGTTTGTTTGTTTTGGGTTTAACGCCGTTTTTTCAATAGTATTTCAGTCATGCAACGGCAGGCAGTTAACCTGACCATTGTTCCTGGATTCTGTACATGTACGAACCTGTTCTCCGCAAGTAGCTGCCAACTTCCCCACATGAATCAGAGGTGGAGGACGAATGATTTTAGACGTAATATATTTTATCAAATCGTCACGGAGAACATATGCCCCACCAAATGATCGAACTCACGACCCCGCAATCCGTAGACCGACGCTCTCCCTATTGACTTAAGCGGATGGGTTTAATCATTGTAAGAAAACAAACGGGAACACTGATATAAAGCTGGGTTACGTGTATCAAATGATAATTTTAATTTCGATTTTTACGTTATAATTTTTAAAAAAGAAGTAGGATTTTCCGTCACTGAATCCTAAGCTTCGCGATGTTCAGTTTGTTCAATGGGTAAATGTTATTTTCTCCATCAAGGCAGTTTCGTTTTTAAATATCATATTATCTTCTCTAAGTAGGTAAAATTTACACCATTTGAAAACTGCTGAACCAAAGAGATATGAGTGACCTTTTCACATAGATTCATCTTCCAAGTACGGCAGTGAACACAAAAAAATCAAAGTATAAAAAAGAAATATTCTCTTTTTTTTTCTTAATGAAAATTACATCAGCCCTGGCAATTACTTGTGCAATGCCTGCTACGAGGAAGGCATCCGTAAATGAAAGAGCCATTTGTGTAAACTGAGGAGCCTATACTTACTTTTGAAGAGTTTGTAAACAAAATAATCAGTGCTGACGTGGACACTGGCAAACTTTCGGTATTAAGAGCTTAAAGGCTGTGTATTCAAAAAAAAAAAGACTCAATACTATTGACAGTGATGTTGAAAGTGGCACATTACCAAATACTGATACAGATACATACCTTACTAAAATAGACTCTGTCGTGAGGTCTTTCTTGCAAAACATTTGTTCTACTTCCATTAACAGGAGGAACCTAAAAAAATTAATGTTTACGAAGTGTTTATATCCAATTATACATATACTGGAATTTTCACATGCCACTAAAACACATCAACGTTATACTGAGCCTGAAAATGAGTGTATATATTTTTATAACAGTCAAATTCTCGCTTGAAATAAGAATGTAAAATACAATTCAAAAGCCTTGGTTAGCATTATTACAACATTGGTATCATTATGACTCCCTTCCTTCACAAACTTACAACAAAATCAAGTTTGCTGCCCTTATATGGCTTAAAACGTTGGTAAAGAAAAACCTGAGGCGCATAATGACGGTATGAATAGTCTTTTTAGGCTCGGGAGGAATGAATTTATAGAACGTCTTTTTCCTGTAGATTTGATGGATTTATATGGTGGTGACAGAACCCGAAATAAAACAAAGACGGGTTGTTTTAAAGATAATTTACCATAATAGTCTCGTGATGAGCCTACATACAACAGATATGATTCTGTACTTTCTTTTATTAAAGGTTCCACAGATGTTATTTTGTTTAAACCCTGTAATCATCAATGCTTGTTCGTTTGATTCATTTCAGACACTACTTGACTCTATTGTAGCATACTCTGATACCCGCCCGCTTAGCTCAGTAGGTAAGAGCGTTGGTCTACGTATCGCGTTCGTCTACGTATCGCGTTCTCCGTGACTATTTGATAAACGACATTGTGTCTGCAGTCATTAGACCTCCACCTCTGATAATTCATGTGGGGAAGTTGGCAGTTACTTGCAGAGAACAGGTTTGTACTGGTACAGAATCCGGGAACACTGGTTAGGTTAACTGCCCGCCGTTACATAACTGAAATACTGTTGAAAAACGGCGTTAAACCCAAAACAAACTGACACGGAGCCGAAATTCGACGGGTTGCCTTTTAAGTATTGTTTGTTTGTTTCTTTTGGGTTTAACGCCATTTTTCAACAGTATTTCAGTCATGTAACGGCGGGAAGTTACCCTAACCAGTGTTCCTGGATTCTGTACCAGTACAAACCTATTTGTCTTCGCAAGTAACTGCCAACTTCCCCACATGATTTATCAGAGGTGAAGGACGAATGATTTCAGACACAGTATCATTTATCAAATCGTCACGGAGAACATACGCTCCGCCCGCGATCGAACTCGCGACCCCGCGGTTTTAAATATAAAGTATCTAGTTACACAATGACAGTGACATATATGGGGCCAAGAGAATGTTCCTTGTAATACAAATATGCATCCCGAAATGGTTAACATTTAAGGAGTTTGGTGGTAAATTGTAAGTCAATGGAGTTGAGCAACTATGCATGCAGTTGCGAAAGAAGACCAGATTTTTCTCATTTTTGTTGGATTTAACGTCGCACCGACACACGATAGGTCTGATATCTGAGTCTCTGCACTCCCCGATCGCGTCATACAAAAGACGTAAAAAATGGCGGTACCTTCAACGCCTGACACGCAGCATTTAGGGAATAGTGCTAGGACTGGTCAGTCCGGTGTCAGTATAATGCGACTGGGTGGGGTATCATGTCACGTGTCTACGGCGTGATATTTCAGTGAGGCAGCACTATAAATTTGGGCATTGGGCTCACTGCTACAAGTAGACACCGTCGTTTATATGGCTGAAAAATTGTCGAAAAAGACGTTAAACTCGAACACACACACACTCGTAATATTTCAACTTCATTTACTTATTGTATTACAATCCTACTTCTTTTCATATGTTATGTGTGAGAATCTTGCAAACTGAAAGTGTTTTTGTGCTTCAACCTTTTCTAAACCAAGATTGCGGAAGTACCTTAAATCATGGTACGAAAATCAGAAATGAATTTTGATGGGTGACACAATTTCATCTCAACAATTTTCAGTGCTTTGAGCTGGACCTCAGGATTGACGGTCCAGCATATTATCAGTAGACGAATGGGCTATCAAGTAATAATGAAATGCGATTGAGTGTATTGATGAAATTTATACTGGAATAATCACTGGAAATCGTTTTTCAAATTGATTTCAAGATTCCGAAAGGAATTTATACTGGCTTAGCAAATCATTTAACCGAAATGAATAAAGAACTGTGCAGACTTTTAGATTACGCTGGAAGATGCAAAAACGAAATTAGTTACAGAAGTAGATATTTCAGACATTGTTCTATCCTTATATTATAAGCCTTAATAAGTGCGGTTTATTGGGAAATACGTTTCCATAAAGAAGATATTTAATCAATGGAATAAATCATTCGAAAACGAGCCAGTTCCAAACAGAAAAAGATTAACCTGCATCTATATCAATGAGAATGTACATTAAGTTCTATGAGTAATGCATACTTAAAATGTATTTTCAAAAATGTAGCTGAACCAAATTTTGGGGAAGAATGTGGTGTTGTATGTGCTGCATATTTGTACCATAAATTGTAAACAGAAGTGTCGTATGAATAAAACTCCATCATCAAATGATGAATATCAAGCATTACCCCTCTTGATTACGTATATCAAAACCTGTTTCTGCTATTATTATTTTGAATATGTCCGTTATCTTCCTATACACATCAACTAAGAAAAATTCCACGGAGAAAATAAAATTTTCAATTTCAGGTGGTATTTTAGAGCCATTTTTTTCCTACCTGGTTAACAAAATAGAAAAAGTGGAAACTTCACAGGTCGCTCAACACGACAAAAACGAAATTTTCACAGGCTCGGTTCATAGACCGCCCCTTGCCGGCGGGGGGATAGAAAATGCCGGCTGTATCTCCATGCAGAGGGGTACGACTCCCCCGAAAATGGAGCCACCTGTTTGCCGTGGGTGGCGGCCCGTAAGCCGGAGAGGAGGGTCCTGGATGTTGAGGTGTCCCATAGCATCCCGGGGAGATGATGCGTGCTTGTTTGCATGTGGGCATCATCTTCCCGGGATGTGGATGCCAATACACATCTTTGGCCTCTAATTCGGTGTAGACGTTTTGGCGGTCGTATTGGCCCGATACGATCAATCGGCTAGTCATGCCAAGCCCTAGGAAACTCACATTTACGTTTACATTTCTGTTGTTTATTTCAAACTGCTCTTATGTTTTCATTTTTATATTTTCACAAACATAATTTGAAACAAAATACGTTACACAAAATCTATTTTACTCTGCTTACTGTCACATTTTACTGCATTCAGCAAACCTCATATTACGTTCACACAAATTTATTTCACAATTTATTTTCATATATACTTCAATCTATGTTTCCTAGAAGGCGGTGGCTTAGGGCCAATCGGGTGGGTAGAGTAACAATCCCTTGAATCCCGTGATTGCTTTTCTGCAATACAGCTGGTGATATAAACAAGATTGTAAAATACCTGGCCGAGTATATCACTACAGTATCCCTAACATGCATGAGCTGGATATCCGCTCTGTTTACATGTTCCCTTGTTGGACTCCGCGGCGGGTGGGGGCTGCGAGTGACGAATACCAATCATTTAACATGGATAACCAAAACAAAAATAAAAGACCGCATACCGAAACAGACTCCGACGGCACGGAAGGTGGGAATTATTCTCACCGACCTTTCAATTCAAACATTCCATTTCCGCGATTCCTTCTCATTCAGTCAACAGTCGAAAACTTTAGGATGACAAGCATCTCACCTTTTGTAATAGAGAAAACTCTTGAAAGTATAGCTGGTGTACCAAAATCTGTCAAAAAGCTACGTACTGGGGATCTTCTCGTTGAAGTTGATAAAGCGGCTCATGCTCAAAATCTACTTGGTACAACATCATTTTTCGGCCATCCTTGCAAGTGCATTGCACACCGTACTCTGAACTCCTCAAGAGGGGTTATTCGTTGCCCTGATCTTGCTGGGGTATCAGAGACGGAAATTGTGCAAGGTCTTGCTGATCAACATGTTACTGCAGCTAGACGGGTCAAAATAAAACGAGATGGAAAAGAAATATTTACAAACACTATAATACTTACTTTTGGCATTCCATTTCTTCCGTCTTTGGTAAGAGTAGGCTATCTCCAAACAAAGGTCACCCAATATATACCGAATCCCCTTCAATGCTACAATTGTTTCAAATTTGGTCATAACGAGTCAAACTGCAAAGGAGAGCACATCTGTCTATAAATGTAAACAGGATGGTTATTCTCATGAGCCTGACAGGTGTAATAGACCATTGTGCTGTGTGAATTGCGGCGAGGAACATTCAGCCAGGTCTCGCGACTGCAAGACATGGAGGATCGAAAAGGAGGTCCTCCATGTCAAGTTCACACAGGGCATTGGATTCCAGAAGCCGACGAATCGCGAATACTAAATTCATGTCTCCATCTTCCACAACATCATATTCTTCAATCACAAAATCAAATCTAACAAATCAACAACTTTTTTTGACGCATCAACGCAAACTGATCTGTACCTGCCAAAGCGTACCAAGTGAAAAGCCTAAAGTACCAGCAAAACCTTCGCAAGCATCTCAAGTTCAAAAGGCAGCTGCTAAACCAACACTGCCACCAGCTATACAAAATGTCCCTAAGTATTCAAGTACGCCGTCATCACGACAATAACGTTTCATCAAACTCTAATCAACGTGGGGTGAGTCAAACACCCAGACAAAAAATTGACTTGAAAACTGATGGGTTGGAAAGGGATCAAATGATCCCATACAACCCATAACGGTTCCCTCTTGATTTGAACGGTTGCAGGGGAGGATGATGACGATCCGCCATTATCTGCTCCGTCCAGTTTAAATAGCATAAGGAGGGGAGATCAAAAGGTTCCTCCTGAGTCAATGCGCACTAATACTTCTTTAAATTTCCAGTCGCTCAATTTTTATATACCATTGTAATGGAAAGAAAAATATCAGTGGAATTGCCGTGGACTTAAGCAATTTAATGAAATTCTCCTTCTCTTATCAAAATATATCCTTCACTTATGTGCCTTAGTGAAACATTTTTAAGGAAACGGACAAAATAGCTTTCAAAAATTATTCAGTGTATAACTTCATAAATACTAACTGATAGAGCTTCTGGTGGTACATCTATTATTATTAATAATGCATGTCCGCACAGACAAATTGTTCTAAATACAAGTATTCAGTCAGTTGCAATAAACGTAACATTACATCGACCAATTACTATCTGTTCGATTTTACATACCTCCCAAATTTAAACTAAATCTTGAAGATCTTGATGATCTTATAAAACAATTACCACAACCATTTTTGTTATGGGAGATTTTAATGGTCATCATGAATTTTGGGGCTGTTCTGACAGCAACACTAGAGGTCAAATTATTGAAACTTTTATTGAAGAAATGCCCTCTGTTTATTAAATGATAATCCAAAACTTACCTTCATCCTGCAACAGGTAACTTTTCTTCGCTTGATTTGACAATTTGTCAGCCGAACATCTTTTGGATTTTGAATGGAAAGTACTGGATGACTTGCATGGTAGTGACATTTTCAATTATTATTTCAAATACTTCTAATCTGCCATCAGACCCCTTCATATTTCAAATTTAATAAAGTGACTGGAAGCAATTTGAAACGCTATGTAAAAATGATTTGACTTTGGAGAATTTTTCTAATTTTTATGATCCTATTGATCGGTTTTCAGTTCTTCTGTCAGATATTGCTGACAAGTCCGTTCCTAAAACTTCAAGAAATGGTAAACATAAAAATAAGCCTTGGTATAATGATGATTGTAAGACTGCTGTTCGAAAACGTAGAGCGGCCATTAAAAAGTTCAATATACGGCCGACAAAGAAAACTTACAATCTGTTAAGATTCTGAGAGCAAAAGCTCGCAGAACTATAAAGCAAGCAAAGAAAAATCATGGCATTCATACGTTTCAAAACTTAATTCTAGGTCATCGGTTAAAAAAGTCTGGGAAATGATTCGCAAAATAAGTGGAAAGGAAAAACTTCAAATGTTTTCCATTTACAAAATCAGACCAGTCTATTGATCTAGCAAGGAGGACATTGCCAATACACTTGGTGAAACTTTTTCAAAAAACTCTTCATCAAACAATTATGATAAAAGGTTTCAAAACATAAAATCGACTAAAGAACGTAAACCTTTAAATTTTGATTCGAATAATGATGAAGATTATAATAAACCTTTTTCGCTCCAGAATTACTTGACTCTTTAGACAAATGTCATGATACTGCAGCTGGCCCAGACCAAATTCATTATCAACTTTTAAAACATTTACCACAAGAATCATTAGACCTCCTACTTGAAATTTATAATATAACATGGAAAACTGGCGTTTTTCCAGATCCTGGAGGGCAGCTATAGTTATTCCAATACCAAAGCCGGGAAAGATAGCACGAACCCAGTAATTATAGACCGATTGCCCTTACTAGTTGTTTATGTAAAACTCTAGAACGTATGATCAATTCTAGACTAGTTTGGTATCTTGAATTCAAGGCCTAATTACTAACTTTCAAAGCGGTTTTCGCAAGCAGCGCAGCACAACTGATCATCTTGTTCGACTGGAAAATTTTATTCGTGATGCATTTGTTAAAAAAGAGCAATCTAGTGTCTATCTTTTTCGATTTGGAAAAGCTTATGACACTACCTGGAAGTATGGTATTATGAAGATCTTAACGACTTAGGTTTAAAAGGTCGTCTTCCAACATTTATATCACATTTTTTATCTGATCGCAATTTTAAAGTACGTGTTGGTTCAACCTGTCTGACTCATTTGAGCAAGAACAGGGAGTCCACAAGGTTCTATTTTATCTGTTACATTTTTAGCATCAAAATTAACAGTATTGTGGTAATGTTGTGTTACCAGGGACAGATTGTTCATTATATGTTGAGATGATTTTTGTATGTTATCGTTCAAAAAATATGCGTACGATTGAACGCCAATTACGCAGTGTTTGAATAAACTTCAAACTTGGGCCATGGAAATGGTTTTAAATTTTCTCAATCAAAACTCAGTGTGTCCACTTTTGTCAATTACGGAAACGTCATTGTGACCCTGAGCTTTTTCTAAATGATACAAAAATACCGTTGTTGACGAAGCAAAATTTCTTGGTGTTATTTTGTTAAAAAACTTCTTTTATACCACACATAAATACCTGAAAGCCAAATGTTTGAAATCGTTGAATCTTTTAAAGGTATTTCAATACTGATTGGGGAGCAGATCGCAAGGTTTTGTTAAGACTTTATAGGGCTTTGATTAGATCCAAGCTGGATTACGGTTGTGTTGTTTATGGTTCTGCCAGGAAATCGTATTTACAAATGTTGGATACTATCCATAATCAAGGTCTTCGTATTGCTCTTGGCGCATTTAGAACATCGCCTGTTGAAAGCTTGTATGTTGAAGCAACGAACCTCCCTTTACACGAGACGTGAAAAACTATCATTACTATATGCTCTGAAGGTAGCTGCCAACAAATCCAATCCTGCTCATAAAATCATATTTAAACCCAAGTACCAGGATTCGTATGACAGAAAACCAAAACAAATAAAACCTTTTGGATTTCGCATCAGCAATTTATGAAGGAAAACTGATTTTGAATTTGATGATATAAAAGAAACTTAGTTCTGAATACACCACCATGGACTCTTAGTTCTCCAACAGTTCTTTTTGATATGAAAACCGCCTTGAAAAAGTCTGAAACAAACCCTGAAATATTCAAGTCAAATATAATGAATCAAGTCGACTTACAAGATCATTTTCCAATTTATACAGATGGTTCTAAGATGATTCAAAGGTTGGATGTGCCGCCGTTAGCCATCTGCATCAATCAAAATACGTTTGCCAAATAACGCTACAATTTTTTCAGCCGAGGCAAAAGCTATTGATTTGGCCCTTAATTTTATTTCAGAATATAATGAAGAAAAGTTTATCATCTTTCCGACTCACTTTCTGTATTACAATCAATACACAACCGTCATACAGAAAATCTCTAATTCAAAATATTCTTGTCAAGGTTCATGAACTATCTTTTAAGAAGTCCATCATATTCTGTTGGATTCCTAGTCATGTTGGTATTCATGGAAATGAGGATGCTGATACGCAGCAAAGAAATCACTTTCATTAAATCAATCTAAATTGAAATTACCCTATACTGATTCAGGTCAAATATCAACAAATCATTTTAACTAAATGGCAGTCTTCATGGAACAATGCTTCGTTCAATAAACTTCGGGTGAAATTAAACCTACTTTTAGGTGAATGGCACCAGGGAAATAGATCTGTTCGCAGGGAGGAAGTTGTTCTTTCTCGTTGTCGAATAGGTCATACTCGGTTAACTCATTCGTATCTTTTGAACAATGAGATCAACCTGAGTGTGTACCATGTCAAACACCGCTTTCTATTAAACATATTTTAATCAACTGTGTTGACTTCGATCCACAGCGCAATTCATACTATAATGTAGAATCGTTAAAAGAGTTGTTTGAACAAGTTCCTGCCGACAAAATTTGCAATTTTTTAAACAAATAGGCATATTCATAAAATCTGAACTTATTTGATTTTTATTTACATGTTTTACATTTTTTAGTGTTGCATTGTCTTTTTACGCTATTATATGTATTATACCTTTTACTTTAATAGTTTTATAGATGCTTTACAATTAACGTAATTCATTTAACATTTTTTCTCGGCGATATATGACCTTTTTGTGTCGATTCGCCGTAAAACCCAACTCATTCATTCATTCATTCGGTTCATAGACGGTAGAAGGTTTGCTTAACGTTCCATGCTAGCAAGAAAAAAGTTAATTCCGGAGGCATATACAGTCAAACCTGTGTTAAAGACCACCTCTGAACAGAGACCACCTGGCTCTAAAGATCACATGTTTTGTTTCCCATTTTAACATTTACAGTGTATTTAAACCTGTGAATAAAGACCATCTCCCAATAAAGACCATATTTTGGTTGTCCCAAGGGTGGTCTTTGTAGACAGGGTTGACTGTATTTGAAATTACCCTGCTTGTTTACGTGTGTGCATCGTCTTTTCGGGATGTGGATGCCAGCACATATCTTTGGGCTCTAATTCAGTTTAGACGTGCTGGCCCGATACGATCAATCGGCTAGTCATGCTAAGCCCTAGTAAATATCATTTTAAATACACAAACAGCTTCTCCTTCTTCATGTTAAATTGCATCTATATGTTTTTATATCTACATTGTGCGTTTTTTTTTTTGTTATAAATCAACCTTACATCAAAATATACTTTCCTTCTAATGTCATTATTTGCTACGTTCAACAAACTCCATAGTATGTTCAAACAAAATTTTTGAACACCTCACTGTGACTGTATTTCTGTTCTCTATTTCCTGGAAGGCGGTAGCTTAGGGTCAATTGTTGGGTAAAGTAGCAATCCCTTGAAACCCCTTATTACATTTTTGCAATAAAGCTGGTGATATAAACACGATTGTAAAATACCTTGCCGAGTATATCACTTCAGTATCCATTACATCATAGTATCAACTGGGTATCTGATCTGTTTAAGTGTTTCCTTGTTTGACTCCGCAGCGGATAGGGTCTGCGAGTGACGAATCTAAACCATTTAATATGAAAAATATATATAAAAATAAACTAGTTGTCACAGAAGTGACGAATTATACCCCCACAATATGGCCTTGTCACAGAACTAAGACAATGACAAAGCTGAACTTGCTTGACCTTTGACCTTCTGACCTCAAAATCGATAAAGGTCATCTGCTGGTTATTATCAACCTCCCTATGAAGTTTCATGATCCTCGACCCAAGCGTTCTCAAGTTATTGTCCGGAAAAGGTTTAAATGTTCCAGGTCACTGATTTATTTATTTATTTATTTATTTGGGTTTTACGGCGCACCAACACAGTATAGGTTATATGGCGCCAAACAGGACTACAAATTTTGGTTCCACATCTCATTTACATCGAAATTAAAACATAAGGTCACTCTTACCTTTGGAAATCAAAATCAATACAAGTCATCTGCTGGTCATGACCAACCTTCCTATTAAGTTTCATGATCCTAGTCCCAAGCGTTCTAAAGTTATTGACCGGAACTCAAAATCATTAAGGTCATTTGTTGGTCATAACCAACCTCCCTATCAATTTTCATGAATCTAAGCCCAATCGTTCTTAAGTTGTCATCCAGAAACCATTTGACCGTTTCGTGTTGAGACCTTGACCTACTAGTCTCAAAGTCAAACTTGACCTGTATTTTATCATGTTACACCTGTGTTCAAAATTTTATGATCCAAGACCCAAGCGTTACGTCAAGTTATCATCTGAAAACCGTTTAACTGTTCCGAGTCACTGACCTTGACTTTTGACCTAAAGTCGAACTTGACCTGTATTTCATGATGTTACACCCGTGTACAAAAATTTGTTATCCTAGGCCGAAGCGTTCTCAAGTTATCATCCGGAAACCGTTTAACTGTTCAGAGTCACTGTGACCTTGACCTTCTGACCTAAAAGTAGAACTTGATCTGTATTTCATGATGCTGATACTGCAGCAAAGAAATTCCTTTTATTATCACAATCTAATATGAAATTACCATATACTGATTTTAGGCCAAAGGTCAAGAAATACCTTTTATCTAAATGGCAATGTTCATGGAACAATGCTTCGTTCAATGAACTTCATGATGTTAAACCTACTTTAGGAGAATGGCACCAAGGGAACAGATCTGTTCGTAGGGAGGAAGTTGTTCTTTCTCGTTGTCGAATAGGTCATACCCGTTTGACTCGTTCTTAACTTCTGAACAAAGAACAACCTGAATGTGTACCATGTCAGACACCGCTTACTGTTAAACATATTTTAGTTGACTGTGTGGACTTCGTTCCACAGCGCAGGCCATACTATGACGTTCAATCTTTGAAGGAGTTGTTTGAAAACATTTCAGTCAGCAATATCTTGTCCTTAAAGCAGATAGGCATTTATTACAAAATCTGAAATCATATATTTTCTTTTCACATTTTGCAATATTGTTGTTTGTCACTAATATGTTAACCCTTTATATACGTTTTTGCATAAATATTTGACGTGCTTTACAATTTACTTCTCATTTTATATGTTTATACATTTTTACATTATTGTTTTTAGAGATGCTTTTCAATTTACGTTTTCAAAGCGCTTGTTTTCGGCGATATATGGCCTTTTTGTGTCGGTTCGCCGAAAAATGTCACTCACTCACTGTATTTCATGATGTTACACCTGTGTACTAAAATTTATGGCCTAGGCTCAAGCGTTCTCAAGTTATCATCCAGAAACCATTTCTCAGTTCCGAGTCACTGTGACCTTGATCTTTGACCTACCGACCTCAAAGTCTAACGTAACTTGTATGAACACATCTGCGGATGTCTCTAAATTGTTTTTTGTACTTTTAACATGTGTAAATGTTGAGTTCTGCTCAACCCGGGGCTAGAGGGCGTGGACGGTAGCATGCATTTCCACTACTGTCCATGAACAGGCTCAATCAAACCGAGCCTGCAACATTTTCGTTTTTGTTGTGTTGAGCGACCTGTGGGGTTTCCACTTTTTCTATTGTATTTCATGATGTTACACCTGTGTACCAAAATTTATGATCCTAGGCCTTAGCGTTCTCAAGTTATCATCCGGAAACTGTTTAACTGTTCATGGTTACTGTGACCTTGACCTCCGACCCCAAAATTGAACTTGATCTGTACTTTCGATGTTACACTTGTGTATCAAAAATTATTTAAATCGGTCAAGCCTTTCATGAGTTATCCGAAAACCAACGGACCGACCGACCGACGGGCAAGCTCACTCCTATATACCCCTACCCCCAAACTTCGTTTTGTGGGTGTATAACAACCGCCTGCAGACTGATGGCACGGAAAACTTTGATTGAAAGAAATGCCCGCTGTTTATTAAATGATAAATCAAACGAAAAATATCTTCTTGATTTGATAATTTTTAACCGAACATTCTTCTATGATTCCAAATGGAACGTACTATATGTAGAAGACTTGCATTGCA
Source organism: Mercenaria mercenaria (assembly GCF_021730395.1). NCBI lineage: Eukaryota > Metazoa > Mollusca > Bivalvia > Venerida > Veneridae > Mercenaria > Mercenaria mercenaria. The sequence goes on along the minus strand of NW_026459512.1, from coordinate 2,099 downwards.
GTGACCAATTTCCAATACTATTTCAAGTATTTCTCATCTGCTTTCGGATTACCCTTCATATTTTAAATTTCATAAAGCTGATTAAAAGCAATATCAAAATTTGTGTAAAAACTAGATGTGTGTCCATAGGACACAGGTGCCTCCACTCCTGCCACTGTAACATGGTTTAATGACTCGGGTTAAACAGTTTTTAAGATGTTTGCAACACAAACCTTTAAGAACCTTATGTGTATTTTACACTTAGTTGGTCATATCTCTGGCCTAGCTGAGTAAAATTCTAAAGAGAACACATCATAGAACATTAGAGGATTGTTTTATAGCCTATGATGTGTTCTCTTTAGGATGTTTCACAAACTTTTTTTTAGTATGTCTGGACAGGAAGTCTGGTCTTGTGTAGTGAAATAATGACATTAGGTAAAATATGTTTGGAGCTACGCGCGAAAAAAACATTAAAATGACAATTTTTTCCCAGGTCAGGGGCCATAACTCCTACAATACTGAATGAATCCGGACGCGAAACCCCAGGTGCACAACTGCACATGCTGATCAACATTCCTGTAAACTTTGGTGACTCTAGGTCAAATACTTTTGGAGCTACGCGCGACACAACATTAAAATGACCAATTTTTTCTAGGTCAGGGGCCATAACTCCTACAGGACTGAATGAATTCAGACGCGAAACCCCAGGTGCACACAAGCGCTATGCTGACCAACATTCCTGTAAACTTTGGTGACTCTAGGTCAAATACTTTTTGAGCTAAGCGTGACACAACATTAAAATGATCATTTTTTTACTAATTCAGGGGCCATAACTCCTACATGACCGAATGAATCCGGACGCAAAACCCCAGGTGCACAGCTACACATGCTGACCAACATTTCTGTAAAGTTTTGTGACTCTACGTCAAATATTTTTGGAGCTAGGCGCGACACAACACTAAAATGACCAATTTTTACAAAGTCAGGGACCATAACTCCTACACGCCTGAATGAATCCGGACGCGAAACCCAAATGCAAAACTACAATTGCTGAGCAACATTCCTGTAAAGTTTTGTGACTCTACGTCAAATACTTTTGGAGCTAGGCGCGACCCAACATTCTCGGAAATATGGACGGACAAGAGCAAATCTATATGCCCCCACCACTCATTGGGGGCACAATGATGTGACTGGAGGCTTTCACAACTTTTATGATCCTATTGATCAGTTGTCTGCTATTCTATCCGAGAGTGCTGACAAAAAAAAAGCGGAAAACCACAGGTCGCCCAACACGACGTTAACGAAAATGTTACAGGCTTGTTTTGATCGAGCCTGTTCATGGACGGTAGTGAAGTGATCGAGCCTGTTCATGGACGGTAGTGAAGTGCAAGCTATCGTACACGCATTCTAGCCCCGGGTTAAGTAGTCCTATAAATAAGACCTGACATAACATTTTTTAACATTTTGACATCTATGGGTTATGTCGGGTCTTATCGGATGCCCGTGTGTAGGATGTTGTATCGCGCGAAACAAGTTTTTGTCGCCTTACTTTTTCAAATTTTGAAGAATGTGGCAACTTCAGAAAGGAAAACATACTGCTTACAAGGAAATGAATAATTTCTTTAACTAATGCTATCAATAATTACCATAAAAAATTACCTTTATATGCAGAAATGGTGACTTGTTTCTTCTCTATGTTGATTCCGCAGTTGTGTCTTTGTATGGTCGTGCAACATCGCCGGTTTATTCCGAATAATGTGTAAACACATTTTATTTATAAAATCAATATTAGACGAAAAATATTTTCGCATCGTCTCCGTAAATGCGAGCGAGCGAGGCAATCCTCATTCGCAAGCACGAGTCACGATATATACTTATACAATTGTAGACATGTAATAAATTCATCTTAGGTTGCACACGTCACCTATTGTAAAAAAGTGAGTGAGCGAGGCTATCCTCATTCACAAACATGAAACCGAACGTGGAGCGATGTACTTGCATATACGACTTCTACACTGAAAGAATACCCAAAGAAAGTTACTGAGCGAGGCTGTCCTCAAAGACAAACGTGAATGTGAGAGTAAAAAAATTAAATGAGCCTACAGTAACTGATATTTTAT
>NW_026459511.1:0-1437 GCF_021730395.1 Mercenaria mercenaria | reverse complement strand
CAACCCCCCCCTTAATTTTGAAGAGATGTACTGGAAGGAAGAGAAAAAACAGCAATAGAGCACGATGATTATTTTTTAAGTTTACCATCAGTATCTGTAATGTGTGATGTTGAATGGAGAAGCGGTTGGATATTACAGTGAAGACACAAAATGTCATATATTGCAGAGGAGAAATTGTACCGAGAAGTTACATTTTTTAGGTGGGTTTATCGCCATTTTTCAACATTTTTTATTTATTTTACTCAGTTAACCAGTGTTCCTTGATTATGTACCAGTACAGACCTGTTCTCAACAAGTAATTGCCACCTTCCCCACACGGATCAGAGGTGGAGGACGAATGGCACAATGTCTCATCAAATTGTCATACAGAACATAGGCCCGACCGGGATCGAACTCGCGGCCCCGAGATCCGTAGATCTGCGCACTTCCTATTAATCTAAGCAGACGGGCTCGTAAATTTCTCTAAAATATGTATGTAAAATTTTATATATATATATAAGGATTAAAAATATCAGTGGCAAACAAAATTATTGCAAAATATGTGATTTCAATATTAAATGTTTCCCTATTGAGCTATGCAGGAGGGTTACTAAGAGGCTAGTACTAGGACTGGCTAGCCCGGAATGAGACTGGGTAGGGTATCATTACTCGTGTCAACAGCGAGATATTCCAGTGAGGAAGCAATTTTACTTTTGGCATTTTGCCCTCCGCTTCGAATAGACACTTCAAATTAAAACAAAAAACGACGTTAAACCCAAGTACTAGCCTCTTGATGCCGAGCGCAAAGAAATTGAAAACATCCAGATCCCGGGTAGGTTAGGCCATCATGACTTGTGTGATTGACTTGCAATTATAAGCTGTATTATAATTCAGAATAGCAAAGCAGTGCTGGATTTTTTTGCACTGATTGTGATGATAATGAAGTATATGATGTTATACGACTACTTGAAAGATACTGTTCATGAAATGAACAAGAATTGGTGAAGCAGGAAGTCATGGAATTGATACAGAAATGTTAACATGGATATACTGCTCTTAAATCGTCTGTCTGAGAAAAGCAACAGAATGATAGGTTACTTTACTAGCAATATAGCCGAGGCATGGATGAATGTGAAATGTAAATTTGATGGCGTTCCTTCTGTTGCCATTAGATTCATCTAAAACCTAATTATGGAAAACATGTTTTACTTGACACTAAAGACTAGGGAAAATAGGAGTGAAAAGAATGTGATTTGTTTTAACAAATGAAATTTTAAACGCTAACAGATGTGGAAAGAAACGCTAGAGGACAAGGTAGCAATTATATGAGGCATACTGAAAGGAAATTTTTTTAGAACAATCAATATCACTATAACCAATCGATCAATAAATAACGTTACCGAGAAACGTGCGAAATCCATTTCTCAAAAGTTCAGATTTACGAGAATATTTGCGATC
>NW_026459510.1:0-69890 GCF_021730395.1 Mercenaria mercenaria | reverse complement strand
ATTCCTTATCACTATCGTCACCAATAGCGTTCATTTCTTCCGCACTGTCCGATTCACCGCTTTCCTCATTATGCTGCGTCTTCTTATGACGTAACATGTTATCTCGTCTACTGAATGTTTTCCCGCAAACGTTGCATGTGTTCATGTCGGCGTCTGGCTGGTAAATGAGGAGGAATTCTCATACAGCAGTATAAAGAGGAGGAGGCGAGACGAGGCGATAATTCCTCCTCATTTACCAGCCAGACGCAGACATGAACACATGCAACGTTTGCGGGGAAACATTCAGTAGACGAGATAACATGTTACGTCATAAGAAGACGCAGCATAATGAGGAAAGCGGTGAATCGCACAGTGCGGAAGAAATGAACGCTGTTGGTGACGATAGTGATAAGGAATCAAGGGACAATGATAATCATAGAAAGGAGGAGGCGAGTTCCTCCGACGAAGAAACAGAGGACCCATGGAGAAACATTATAGACGCAACGTTCAAAGTCTTGTAGCCGGAATATAGTGAAAGAGTGCAACACTACATGGTGACGGACGGTACCGCAGTTAACGTCGCTAGGAATCGTGCATACAGTGACATGAGAGACAAATACAGGAAGACGATGGCGAAAATCTTTGCTAAAATCATGCTGTGGAATCGTGCTCTTAAACATGACCCTGCTTATAAATCCATTAAGAATACGGCATCTGATCTTGAGTTGATAGACGATTACAGTAGTGAGAAGGCGTGGAAATACGCAATAAACAAGAGAAAGTATCTGTTTGAAAAGGTTCTGAAAAAATACGAAGCCCCGGAAATAACGAAACCACCACCAGTTAAACAGGAAGGAGCTGGAAGAGAGTTACCGACAGACGCCGAGGGCACCTTGCAGCGGGTAGACCGTTGGGTAGAGAGTGAACTGGAACGGCTAAGGAATAAGCCTAAAATAACCATTATCGGAAGGCGTTATTAAAGTGCTTAGAAAAGAAAATATATAAACAATGACTCGAGTTATTCAGGAGTGACGTAGGAGGCCCTCCTCTGACCCCCTCAACTTCTTGAGTTACCTAGGAGTGACGTAGGAGGCCGTCCTCTGCCCCACAACAAATATACACGCAGGCGTACCTAGCATCCATTGTGTTTTTTTGGTCGAATATAAGAGCCAGACAGAACATAATAATAATGTCATTTATAAATCAGTTAGGTGTGACTAAGTGCATGTGATTACAAGTTTCTTCATAGATTTCGGCTCAACGTCGATTTAATCGTTAATAAAGGCTGTAGAGGGTGATGGGTGGGGGGGGGGGGGCGTATATACAGTGAGCGTTATTGCGTACGTTGGGTTTATGAGCATGCAATAAATACGTGTATAATATGTAAGCGAATAAACGTATGCATATAGATGTAGACGGCGTTTGTTCTGTTTTCCTCGAGCTTTGTCTCGCACCAATTTCTACGTTTCTTGAGTCTGAGGAGGCCAGAAGTACGGGTTTGAGTCTGTCATCGCATAGAGCTGGTCGAGAGCTTTCGTTAGATACCCTACACGCCACGGTTCCCTCCGATGACGAATGGAAAACCAGGGTTGTAACGCATGAATGATTTCCCTTTAAATGCCGATATCTCGGTAATTATACTACGTACACCCATACATCTACATATTTTCTGAATCTACTCGACTTGGGAAACCGAAAATGGCATTAACTCCATTGGCACCGAAATTCCTGAAAGTCTGCGAGAGTATCAGAAACAGTCGCAGACCACAAGAAATGACTCTGGAGGGTCTCAGAATATTAAAAATAACTTTTTCTACATTGGCACCGAAATTCCTGAAAGTCTGCGAGAGTCTCAGAAGCAGTCGCAGACCGCTAGAAATGACTCTGGAGGGTCTCAGAATGTTACAAATAACTTTTTCTAAATTGGCACCGAAATTCCTGAAAGTCTGCGAGTGTCTCTGAAGTAGTCACAGACCGCTAGAAATGACTCTCTGGAGGGTGTCAGAATGTTAAAAATAACTTTTTATACATTGGCACCGAAATTCCTGAAAGTCTGCGAGAGTCTCGGAAACAGTCGCAGACCGCTAGAAATGACTCTGGGGGGTCTCAGAATGTTAAAAATAACTTTTTCTACATTGGCACCGAAATTTCTGAAAGTCTGCGAGAGTCTCGGAAACAGTCGCAAACCGCTAGAAATGACTCTGGAGGGTGTCAGAATGTTAAAAATAACTTTTTCTACATTGGCATCGAAATTCCTGAAAGTCTGCGAGAGTCTCAGAAACAGTCGCAGACCGCTGGAAATGAAAAAACAAACATGCTGCATCAGGCCTCATTTGCATACCGGTGTAGCTGGAAACCCACCACCACATGATGTCATGTATGTTCTATATTTAGTATCGAGGTCAGTCACGTGAACCTTATATAAACTAGGTAGGTCAAGGTGATTGGTTTGAACCAGTTGGAACCAGTTTAGGGACATGGACCTGGACCTGATTTAATGCAGCTATTTACTCACACTATACTACTAGTAGTAAACGAATAATCCGAATTCGAGCAAACGAAGTTTGACTGTACTAGTCTTTATAAAATACGCGCCATAGATTTTTCTACCTGTACTGTTCATACAGACAATCATACAGGCACTCAGCTAGCCTTTTTGAAAATTGTTAGCCTGGAAACGGAAGTTTTAAAAACATGAGATAGCTTTCTCAAATGAACAAAATATCAGAGCGTACGAAACGTTAAGCTCATTCTATAGAATTAACTTTAATCGTTTTGAATTTTGCCTGTCTCAAATGCAATAAATCTACACGAAATAATTTATTTTACTTCTCAAATTCATAATTATCACCGAAAAATTACAAGTTTATATCAAAAAGTAGCAAAAATGGCGAAAATCTGAAGTTTATAACAAAAATGCACTTACTGACCTTTGACCTTGTGCTGTGACCTTACTATGACCCTTAGAAGGCGACAGCCCCCCTGAAACGTTTCCAATTTTTATAAAGTTAACAATGAACATGGCTGTCGGGCATTAACAAAAAATGCCATCAAAGGCAATTTCTAGGCCTCTTTTTTGGATATATAGGCAGACTATTATATTTGACGAACAGGGCGGAAGCTTTTTCTACCCTTTTCCTCTTTTGCACAGGGGTCAATAAATGAGGTATTCAGCGTGTAGGTTTAGCCTTTCTTTTAAAATCAGAAACCCCGCTGACGAATAAAGGCCCCCTATTTTTCCTATTTGCTCAACTGTGCATCTTACATCTTTCTCGATTATTACTTTCAGACAAAGCAATCAGAGGGCGCAAAGGACGGTACACTTTTTCCAAGTCGGCTTTAATTTCTGATGCGCCGATGCCAATCAGTCCGAGTATCTTACAATAATCCATCTGCTCTTCGCGAAAATTGCAGCTAAATTACGCAATTTTTCGGCAAGTATAAGATAAATTACATGTATTTCAACTGTTGTGCCTTTTGCTCGTGATTTAAGTGCCATTTCCGGTCAATAAGAGCAATGAATTCATTGTGTATTTTAATTTTGATTTTCTTTCCTGTATTTTCTATATATTTGTTAATAATAAAGTGGGAGAGAGTTTCTAAAAAGCTGTAAGCTTCCTACTCAATCCTATAAGCTGATATATGTAACATTGTAACAAATGCAATTATGTTAAATAGATATTGTTTAAACCAATAAAGTGGTTTCCTGTAATTATGTGGAAGACTTCCGTTGGGTTTAGTCCAACTAGGGGGTGATGGAAGAGAGAGGGGGATAATTTGGGCGGGGAGGATGATAACGTAATACTAAGAGACAAAGACTAAAAGTAAATAATAAATCAAGGTGCCCGCTCGGTGCTTGAAATAATGCACGGAGGGGCCCATAAGATCTTCCTCCACAATTAAAACTGGATAGTCGCCTTATACTTAAGTGTAAATTCCAAACAAGAATTGAACCCTCATGATTACTTAAGAGGAAATTATTTTTAGCTTCCTTGAACACAGGAATACTGTTTAATACGATTTTCAATATTAATTTATATTATTCACAAATTTATTTTGGTTTAGAGATTATTTTGATCATGTAATTCCACACAGTGATAGAAATTCTACATCCGTTCAACAATTATTGAAAGAACATCACATACAGCTAAAGAAATTTTTATAACAGTTAGAATTAAATAATAAAAAAAAGGAAACAGTTACCTCGTAAATGGTTCTTGAAATATTTTGCGTACATGGTAGCAATATAGAAATGTCCGCCTGAGAAATATTCCTTAAAAGGTACACGTTACTACTATCGTCAAATGTAATGCGCACAAAGTGAGATTTTCTTGACAATAACTGATTGCGGAGCATAAATCTGAAATGTAACATACACGTTGTACCACAGATGCCAAACAATACATTTTTCACAAATTTTATATAGGTTAAACATTTGTTTAAAGCACTTCATTTCTCTTAGCATTGTGACTTAGGACGTGAGTCATCGTATCGTCGAGATGATCATTTCAATTGGTTTTAGAATATATTGTGAGGCGATTGTTCGGGATGTCTATGTTTATTTCATCCCCGTGACTCGACGGTTTCTGTTGTTGTGGTGACGTGACTAAGGGCTAAGGCTGATAATTTATAGGCGTGGACTCAATATTTGTAGTTCTAGTTTTATAATTGATGATCTATCTCAGACGTTGTAGTTCTCAGTAGGTGTTGTGACTCAGACAAAGACTCAAGGTTTTGTCTGTCTGAAGGTGATGTAGGGTCTTGTCTGTCTGAAGGTGATGTAGCTGTAACTTTATGACTAATTTGTCACAGGCTAGAGTCGCAGATGATTACACCGTATAACAGTTAAAATAATTTATTTCACCGGGCGTAAAATTTACTAGATGATTTAAACATTTTTAGATGTTACAATTGCTTAACGTTACTTAAATTTCTGCAATTTACGTAATTTTTCTAAGAATTTAAGAGTAAGACAAAATTGCTGCTCTACGATAGGAAAACTAGAAGGCGACTAGCAACAACTGTTTTGGGCGTTCCGAGCTGGTGACGCGCATGTGCAGTTACCGTGTCCGAGCCGATGCACATGTACAGTGCATGCAACTAAGCCGGTGGTCGAACTCTCAGAGCCGATGCACATGCGCAGTAACGTATAATGAATGAATCGAATGAATAAATGAATGAGTTGGGTTTTACGGCGAATCGACACAAAAATGTCGTATATCGCCGAGAAAAAGTTAAAATAATAACGTTAATTGTAAAGCATATGTAACACTATTGAAGTAAAAAGGTATATACATATATAGTGTAAAAAGATAGTTGCAAACACAAAAATGCAAAAATGTGAATATCAAATAATGTTCAGATTTTATGATAAATGCCTATCTGTTTCAAAAATTGCAAAATTTTGTCTGCAGGTTTCTTCAAACAACTTTTTTAACGATTTAACATTATAGTATGAATTGCGCTGTGGATCGAAGTCAACACAGTTGATTAAATAGGTTTAATAGAAAGCGGTGTTTCACATGGTACACATTCAGGTTGATCTTCATTGTTCAGAAGATACGAATGAGTCAACCAAGTATGACCTACTCGACAACGAGAAAGAACAACTTCCTTCTTTGCGAACATATCTATTTCCTTGTTGCCATTTACCTAAGGTAGGTTTTATTTCACGAAATTTATTAAGCGAAGCATTGTTCCATGAAGACAGCCATTTAGCTAAAATGTATTTGTTGATTTGACCTAAAATCAGTATATGGTAACTTCAATGTAGATTGATTTAATGAAAGTGATTTCTTTGCTGCGGTATCAGCATCTTCATTTCCATAAATACCAACATGACTAGGAATTCAACACAATATGATAGACTTTTTAAAAGATAGTTCATGAACCCTATTACGTATTACGGTTGTGTATTGATTGTAATACAGAAAGTGAGTCGGAAAAGATGATAAACTTTTCTTCGTTATATTCTGAAATAAAATTAAGGGCCAAATCAATAGCTTTTGCCTCGGCTGAAAATATTTTATGCAGATGGCTAACGGCGGAACATCCAACCTTTAAATCATCTTTTGAACCATCTGTATCAATTGGAAAATGATCTTTTTGAATCGACTTGATTTCGTTATACTTGGACTTGAATATTTTAGGGTTTGTTTCAGACTTTTTTAAGGCGGTTTTCATATCAAAAAGGAATGTTGGAGAATTAAGAGTCCATGGTGGTGTATTCAGAACTCAGTTTCCTTCATAGAATTGTTGATGCGAAATCCAAAAGGTTCAATTTGTTCGAATTGTGGTAGTTGGGTTTAAATATGATTTTATGAGCAAGATTGGATTTGTTGGCAGCTACCCTCAGAGCATATTGCAATGACAGTTTTTCACGTCTCGTGTAAAGGGAGGGTTCGTTTGCTTCAACATACAAACTTTCAACAGGCGATGTTCTAAATGCGCCAAGAGCAATACGATGACCTTGATTATGGATAGTATCCAACATTTGTAAATACGATTTCCTGGCTGAACCATAAACAACACAACCATAATCTACCCTTGACCTAATCAAAGCTCGATAAAAACAAAGACAAATATCAAACAGGGAATACCACGCACCAAAAACGCAGCCTCCTCAAAACGAAACCCACAGCACGCAGACGCGTGCACCACACACACACACACACACACACACACACACACACACACGCATACACAGCCAGTCTTAACAAAACCTTGCGATCTGCTCCCCATTCAGTTTTTGAAATTACCTTTAAAAGATTCAACGATTTCAAACATTTGGCTTTCCATCAAAAATAACTTCGTCAATAACGGGTATTTTTGTATCATTTAGAAAAAGCTCAGGGTCACAATGTTGTTTCCTTTCCACTATTTCTATTTCCTTAATTGACAAAAGTGGACACACTGGGTTTTTGATTGGGAAACTTTAAAACCATTGTCCATGGCCCAAGTTTGAACTTATTCAAACACTGCTGTAATTGGCGTTCAATCGTACGCATATTTCTTGAACAATAACATATCAAAAAATCATCAACATATAATGAACAATCTGTCCCTGGTAACAAACATTTCACTATATTGTTAATTTTGATGCTCAAAAGTGTAACAGATAAAATAGAACCCTGTGGAGCTCCCTGTTCTTGCTCAAATGGGTCAGACAGGGTTTAACCAACACGTGCTTTAAAATTGCGATCAGATAAAAATTGTGATGTAAATGTTGGAAGACGACCTTTTAAACTTAAGTCGTTAAGATCATTCATAATACCATACTTCCATGTAGTATCATAAGCTTTTTCCAAATGGAAAAAGACAGAAACAAGATGCTCTGTTTTAGCAAATGCATCACGAAGAAAATTTTCAAGTCGAACGAGATGATCAGTTGTGCTGCGCTGCTTGCGAAGACCACTTTGAAAGTTAGAAATTAGGCCTTGAGATTCAAGATACCAAACTATTCTAGAATTGATCATGCGTTCTAGAGTTTTACAGAAACAACTAGTAAGGGCAATCGGTCTGTAATTACTTGGGTTCGTGCTATCTTTCCCGGGTATTGGTATTGGAATAACTATAGCTTCTCTCCAGGAATCTGGAAAAATGCCAGATCTCCATGTAATATTATCAATTTCAAGTAGGAGGTCTAATGATTCTTGTGAAAAATGTTTTAAAAGTTGATAATGAATATGGTCTGGGCCTGCTGCAGTATCATGACATTTGTCTAAAGAGTCAAGCAAATCTGTGAGCGAAAACGGTTTATTATAATCTTCATCATTATTTGAATCAAAATTTAAAGGTTTACTTTCTTTAGTTGATTTAATGTTTTGAAACCTTTTATCATAGTTGTTTGATGAAGAGTTTTTTGAAAAAGTTTCACCAAGTGTATTAAATATTGGCAATGTCCTCCTTGGTAGATGCAATAGACTGGTCTGATTTTGTTAGATGGGAAACATTTGAAGTTTTTCCTTTTCCACTTATTTTGCGAATCATATCCCAGACTTTTTTAACCGATGATCTAGAATTAAGTTTTGAAACGTATGAATGCCATGATCTTTTCTTTACTTGTTTTATAGTTCTACGAGCTTTTGCTCTCAGAATCTTAACTGATTGTAGATTTTCTTTTGTCGGCTGTATATTGAATTTATTAATGGCCGCTCTACGTTTTCGAACAGCGGTCTTACAATAATCATTATACCAAGGCTTATTTCTATGTTTACCGTTTCTTGAAGTTTTTGGAATGGACTTGTCAGCAATATCGGACAGAAGAACCAAAAACCGATCAATAGGATCATAAAAATTTGTAAAATTCTCCAAAGTCAAATCATTTTTATATAACGTTTGAAATTGCTTCCAATCAGCTTTATTCAATTTGAAATATGAAGGGTGGTCTGAAGGCAGATTAGAAGTATTTGAAATAATAGTTGGAAAATGGTCACTGCCATGTAAGTCATCCAGTACTTTCCATTCAAAATCAAGAAAGATGTTCGATTGAAAAAATGTCAAATCAAGCGAAGAATAGTTACCTGTTGCAGGATGAAGATACGTTTTGTATTTATCATTTAATAAACAGAGCGCATTTCTTTCAATAAAAGTTTCAATAATTTGACCTCTAGTGTTGACACCAAAATTCATGATGACCATTAAAATCTCCCTAAGCAAAAATGGTTGTGGTAATTGTTTTATAAGATCATCAAGATCTTCAAGATTTAGTTTAACTTTGGGAGGTATATAAATCGAACAGATAGTAATTGGCCGATGCAATGCAACGTTAATTGCAACTGATTGAATACTTGTATTTAGAGCAATTTGTCTGTACGGACATGTATTATTAATAATAATAGATGTACCACCAGAAGCTCTGTCAGTGTTAGTATTAATGAAGGTATACACTGAATAGTTTTTGAAATATATTTTGTCCGTTTCTTTTAAAAATGTTTCACTAAGGCACACAAGTGTAGGATTATATTTTGATAAGAGAAGGAGAATTTCATTATAATTTGCTTTAAGTCCACGGCAATTCCACTGTATAATTTTACTTGCCACTTACAATGGAAAAAAAATGAACGACTGGAAATTTAAAGAAGTATTAGTGCTGCATTGACTCGGGAGGGAACCTTTTGATCTTCCCCTCCTTTGTGCTAGTTAAACAGGACGGAGCAAATAATGGCGGATCGTCATCATCCTCCCCCGTCAACCGGTTCATATCAAGAGGGAACCGGTTATGGGTTTGTATGGGATCATTTGATCCCTTTCCAAACCCATCAGTTTTCAAGTCAATTTTTTGTCTGGGTGTTTGACTCACCCCACGTTGATTAGAATTCAAATTTACATTTTGCTTTGACGATTGCGAATTTGCGTAGTTTGGAACATTTTGTACAGCTGATGGCAGTCTTGATTTAGCAGCTGCATTTTGAACTTCTAGTTTCTGGACAGGTTTTGCTGCAACATTTGGCTTTTCGGTTTGAACATCTGGGACACGCACAGAATCGTTCGCGTAGACGCATCAATACATTGAGTTGATTTGTTTGAGTTAGATTTTGTTATGGAAGAATATGTCGATGTCAGTGAAGGACATACGAATTTAGCATTGGTAATTTGTCTAGCTTCAGGAAATCCAATGCTCTTTGTGAATTTGACATGGAGAACTTCCTTTTCAATCTTCCATGTCTTGCAGTCTCGAGACCTGGCTGAATGCGGCTCGCCGCAATTCACACAACGCATTGGATACTTGCAGGTGTCATGTTCGTGAGGATATCTATCTTGGCAGCACTTTGGACGCATATGATCAGCTTTTCAGGTGTTTTCGTTGTGGCCAAACTTGAAACAATTGTAACACTGAAGAGGATTTGGTATGTAAGTAGTAACTTTTGTGCGTAGATAGCCAATGTTTATAACAGAAGGGAGAAACGGAATTCCAAATGTTGGAATGATAGTGTTGGTGTGGATTTCCTTGCCTAATTTTTTGATTTTGAGTGAATTGGGTTTTACGGCGAATCGACACAAAATGGTCATATATCGCCGAGGAGAAGTCATATTGCAAACACCAACTATAACATTGATGTAAAAATGTAAAGCGTACGTAAAAACATCCATGTAAAAATGTAAAGAACACTATGAATAATGTAAAACGTATCTAAAAACATCCATGTAAAATGTAAAGCATATCTAAAAACAGTAATGTAAAAATGTATGTACGTGTGTGTTAAAATATCAGCTGCAAACATAATAATGTTGCAAGATGTAAATAAAATAAGTGTTAGATCTTTTGATATATTCCTTTCTGCTTTAAAAACGATCAAATATTTCCGACTGAAACGTTGTCAAATAACTCTTTCAAAGATTGAACGTCATAATATGTACTGCGTGGTGTAGCAAAATCCACACAGTCGATTAAAATATGTTTAATAGTTAGCGGTGTTTGACATGGTACACATTCGGGTTTATCTTCTTTATTCAAAAGATAAGAGTCAAACGGGTATGACCTTTCGACAGCGAGAAAGAACAACTTCCTCCCTGCGAACAGATCTGTTCCCTTTGTGCCATTCCCCTAGAGTAGGTTTGATATCATGAAGTTTATTGAATGTAGCACTGTTCCATGACGATTGCCATTTAGATAAAATGTGTTTTTTAATATTGGGCCTAAAATCGGTATTTGGTAATTTCAAATTAGATTGTGATAATAAAAGAGATTTCTTTGCTGCAATATCAGCATCCTCGTTTCCATGAATACCAACATGACTAGGTATCCAACAAAATATGTTAAACTTTTTTAAAGATAGTTCATGAAGCCTGAGAAGAATATTTTGAATGAATGGATTTTCCATATTTCGGTTATGAATTGACTGTAAAACAGAAAGCGAGTCGGAAAAGATAATAATTTTTTCTGCACTATCTTTTGATATAAAATTTAGAGCTAAATCAATAGCTTTTGCCTCGGCTGAAAATATTGGGTTTTATGTTGCCCCTTTTTGCATAATAAACCTGTTTATTTTTCATGGACCTCTGTTCTAGTAAGGAGGTCGCGACGAGAACAGTATTTTAGTAATTGGTCGTGCGCTAGTTGTTTCCCTTTAAATTTTGGACGCTATTTGTAATGAAAAAGCGTGAATTTCGTTTTTGGATTTGCCACGTTTGCATGGCCATTTCAATCCTCGTCAGCAATGGAACAACAGAGACTTTCACTGAATTTATTTTGCACATTCACATAGTATTCATTTTATATAGAAGTTGTTTACTACAAGACTCAAAAATGCAAGTTAATGCCGTGGTGAGAAGTTATCCACATCCTTGAGAAATATGATTGGTAGACCAATAAAGATCTTCACAATAAGTGTATGGACAAAGCAGCTATCATGGCTCTTGGAATGGTTATGGACAAAGTGCATCTTCATTGATGGAAGCCCTTAGACACAAATTAATATTGAACCGGGTGAGTCGTAATCTTTAATTTATTTCACTAAATTCATTTCAGAGATGGAAAGAATCTTAGAAGTAATCTTTTAAGAATGATCGAAAATGCGGTCATATTGTAGATAGTTGGTCAATAGCGTAGCTCAAAGAGGGAACGGTAGGCCAAGTGCAAAAAACATGTTCAAATAGCGTCATATGTAGCTTTATATATGGGCAGAGACATGTACCGTAAGTATTATAAGTTTGAGCGTGCACATGATGTCTGGTCTCCAGGGCTTTTATTTTATTTTACAAGTACAAAAAAACAAAACAACAAAAAACTATCGAATTGTGAGGGGTCTAAGGTTCAAGACCCAACTGAGCACTGGTTAGGCCCTACGTAAGATATCTTTTCTAATTTTGATTATTAAGGTAATTTTATTTGTGCTCATTTTGAGTCAATAATAATAATAATAAAAAAAATATGGACAAATTATTATGGGGCGCTGTGAGTTGTTTTTCGTTCTCTAAGTTTCACAGCGGCGCAGTGGGCTAAAGCATTGAACTATTGTACCTTTCATTGTACCTTTTGGTGTAATGACTTAAATGTTAGCATGAATGCTTTGTTGCGGAATTATTTGTCCATATGTGCTATTAGCTAAAAGGAATTATATATACTGCCACCCAGTTGTTACGGCAGCTTAAAACAAAAACGTAATGATAAATATATAGGCTGATTATAAGCGTGTAAGCTTGCGTAAGCAGGGATATAAATAAGCTGTAGCCCTTGGCCCCTAGATATTTGGCTGGGCCTCTAAATTGTTGGATAATATGCCCATATACCCAATGTTAACATTTAGTTTGGACAGTCTGGGCCCCTAAATGAAAATAGCTAGTTTATATCCCTGGTTTGACAGATAATAGAGAGTTTGAGATTTCAAACAACACCTTCCCCTTCAACGTCTGTCGTATATATTTTGGGTAAAACGTCACCGATACGCGTGTATTTTATTTATAACACACGTTGCTACTAAAGTTTTCCATCTAATATCACGTAAGCCTAAAACTTCTCTTTATTACTATGCGAAATAAAAAGCCTAGTTTCAGGATTTCTGCTTATTAAATTATTTGATTATTCATATATATAATTAGACTAAATTTGATGCGAAACACTATCAATAGGTATAAGAATAATGAAGTTTCGTATGGCTAATGATTTTAACTAAATACATTGAATTGAACCTGGAAGTATGAAGTTATCAACTGATTTTGACAAACTTTGAGATTTTGTTCAAACTTTAACTTCTACAGCATATTTGTGTCCCCAGGCTGTATCGATTATACCAGATGGGCCTTTTTGTCGTACGAAGTGAAGTTTTGAACGTCCGAAGATGTGATATCACGAAAGTCGAAACTTCATTCTTTTTACATCTACTCTGTCCACATACTCGGCATCAAAGACTGAAATATGGATGGAGGCACATGGCTAGATAGTCATTTTACTTGAAAAATAAATAATTACGCGCGATTATCATTTGGTAGAACATTTTATTTTCACATCCAAATAAAACCAATCTGTTTCTGTCGGACATTTAATACGACAATTGCGTTTTAATTATAAACATAAAATGGTACTAGTAAGACGGAAAATTATTCTGAAGTATCAGACAATTTCAGATCTATGATATCATGATGAGAGACGTTTCCTGTTAGCCGTATGGGATAACTCCATTCTTTAAATGCACGGAACCAGAGCCTGGCAGAGGGACATTGTGGGTTAATTCCCCCTTTGATTCTTACATTTTACAAAGAAAGTCGGTCTTGAAACTCGGCGTGACCCTACCCTACCCCTACCCCCCTCCCCCCTGAAATGGGTGACCCCCTCTTTAATGTTGGTGTCCCTCTAACCAAAATTCCTGGATCCGCAGATGCTTTACTTATAAAATAGTATATTAAAATCATATTGTGCTGTCTGAGAGTTTGGCATTAAACAGAGTCATACAGAGTGTCATTATCACGTTGATATGATCATTATAGGTTATTAACTTTGTATGTGGATATATGCACGAGTTCTGCAGCGGTAATATTGCGCGACTTTAGGAGCGCAATATAATCCGCGAAAGAACGAGTGCATATATCCACATACAAAGTTGATAACCTTTTTATTACATATCCACTATCAAATGATTAATTTATATCTGAATTATCGTTTTGTCACGAAAGACAGGAAAAAATACGGAAAAATATTCTCAGAAAACGCAATAAACAAATCAAACTGACGCGCATTAATGTTTTCCGCGAAAATGACGACAACTTGTTGTCGCAACGTGCGCGTGGACGCCATGGACATCACGCGATTCTTTCCATTACAACGTTAAGAAAACATTCCACGTCCTATATTAGTCCAACTCATGACGTAATTATAACTTTCATTTCATTTCAGTCTGATAAATTACTGCGTGCCAGTATCTAATAGGTCAGATTAATCAAAGTGTAAAAGTAAACAAAATGTTGCATAAATTACAAATTAAACAAACACACAATAGCAACAAAAATCTAAAGAAACGAGATCCGCAATGGACAGAACGTCAGGGGAGGTAACTAGAGTCACGGATTGGGACTAGTCCGATATGAAAGCGTTCAACGTCATGATATGGAAAAATATTGCACGATCGCGGTCCATTGAAACCCAATGGAAAATAATTTTAGGTATGTAATTATCATTTTTATTTCCTCTCATGTATGATTTACAATCGTGCATTGTATACTGACTATACTGACATAATTTTATATAAAACCTAAATGTTTGGAGCAACACTAACGAGTTTTTACATTGTTCACATTGTTTTATCGTTGGTTTTTTTTTTTTTGGTTTTTTTTTTTTGGTAATCGCTCTAATATCCATGCGATGATTATATTAATTGAAATGTTTTTTTTTTTTTATTTAATTTTCATTTTTTCATTTTTAAAACCTCTTGTAAAATTGCTGCTCTTTCGGACAATTAGTATCAAAATGCACGAAAAAACCGATCATAATTACGGATAAATTGAATGGACGGATTAAAAGAAGTAAGGTTCATTCTAAAGTTTGAAATCTCAAGGAATCTTAATCGAACTTCAACTTCATACGTTAACTTCGCAAGAGACGTTGAAAGGGAAGGCGAAGGTTGAAATCTCAAACTCTCTAATATGCCTGCAACCACGTCATCATTATCTGTGTAGCTATGTACTTTTGTTGTGGGGGCACAAGTACATGCTTTATATTGGTTTAAGGGGTAAAATAAAATTTAAAAAAAGTAAAACCCCTTAACTATTAGAGGCAGCCTTGACTATAAAAAATGTCGGCTGAAATGTCGTCTATGTCGGCTTCCCATAACTGACCTGCGCTTATATACTTCAAGGTAAAATGTGCTTCTCATCGGCCGTCCCCAAGCGTCGAGAGTTGAAAAAAAAGTAAAATAAAAACAAATGTCTTTGCTAAACCTCTAACAACCAAGGTCCCACCAAAGAGGACCCCCTTGAAGCGTTTCCGTCTGTTTGGTCAGTGCAGGTCTGTTTTTGGGAATAACTGCATGCGCAGTACAAGTGTACTGTTTCCTTTCATCCTTTGAACAAGTAGGTTTTAGTTAAAATAGCAAAATCCGTACAAGTAAAGTTTGTATACCGCTAATTTGAGTTCCGTATATAAGGGCATGGCAGTTTTGATTCCTGTTTAGTTGGTATTTATTGCATGATTCGGGCATAATATGTTGTCTTGATCTGTCCAGTTAGCGTTCAAGTGCATTGTCATAAATAGTCTTTAATGATCTGCTGTTTCATTAATTTTCGTGCTTATTTAGGGAAAATACCTCCAGGTCAACATTAAAAATTAAGTTTGTAAAAAGAATAGTCGTTGTTATAAGGTATCAGAAATGATATGGGCGACTACACTTCCATGATACGCATGTCTGACAGCCAGATTGCATTTTCTAGCCACGGTACAGGTCCCTTTTCTCTTCGTGAGTTTTGTTTTCCAAGGAGTATCACATATAAGACTAATACCATAATCTTACATCCGTTGTGCTGCTGTTTCATTCATATTTTGCAGCGGCATTGGCTAAATTCTTGTCATCACAGATTCCATCGATTGGCACAACGGTTCACAAATGTCTTACTGTCGCCATGTTTCCAGTGATTGTCTATATGGGTTGTATACCTGTTGTGATGGACATTAGATCAAAATTTTGGTGAGCATTCAATTAACAGGATGATTTGTATCTGCAGCCATCTATTGTAGTGAAACGTCTCTATTTTATAAAAGGCAAGTATCTTATTTACATGTTTATGTACATATAAACAAATCGTAATAACTGTCTAGGACGGATCGCCCCCGATACATACATTTTATTTATTTAGCCGATTAATGAACAATTATTATGACCAATTTTCTAACCATATTAAGGGGCTTACCTCCACGAGGACACCACAATGTTTTCATTTTGCAAACTTGGAAAGTATATCTATGAGAAACATAAGCGTATGTTTATTATCTACTTTAAAATATGCTTATAGAATATTAAAGAAATGAAATTCTACCCTAATTTTCTTACATCACTTTTAAATTGCTCTACTGTCGTTTATGTTTATATGTTTATTTCTCAGTATGCTTAACATGCTTAACAAATGTTCCACACAGGGGTGTGGAAATCCCAATATTTTTCACTTGTCCAGTGACAAGTGCGACTTAAAAATCTACTTGTCCGCCGTCAAAACTTACTTGCCCGGATTTTCAACATTTTAAATAGCATGCAAATAATTCTTTATTTTGGACAATAATCTACAAGTAGTTACAAAAGCAAACATAATAAAGTGTATAAAAAGCTTTTGACACTAGCTTGTGTTCGTCCGTGAGGCCTAAAAGACTACCCATCATGCCATGCGAAGCCACGTGAGAAAGCATGAAACTTTCTGACTATCAGAAAACATCATACTTCCTGACTCGTACTAGCGAGCGCTTTGTGCTTTGACTGTTGACTTCCATTTTTGTTGGCAGACGAAGTTGTAACAACGAATTTGTCCAAAACCTTGTGATATTTGTTTACGTTTCCGGTTTCTATTCGCCGAGTTATCGTGTGCAAAAATCACGCGAGATCGTGACAGGGAACCAATCAGAATGCAGAGAAAGAGATTCTAAATTTAGACGCAGTTTGGTTTTCCCAAAACTTGAGAAATTGAGAGGCCGCTCGGCTGGTGAAACATCCGTTTCGTATGTCAAATTCTTTTATAAACTCCATAAACTTGAAGCACTGTTCAGCGTTTCTAAATTATTCTTTCCTTTTTCATTTCAAACCAGAAAATTTGTGCTTGTCCGCGGACAAACGGAATGTGAAAACTCACTTGTCCGCCGTCAAAAAGTCCCGAGTCGGACAAGTCGGACATAGGAATTCCACACCCCTGCCACAGATGCGACACATTCACATTATCAAATAATGAAAGTACGTTCTCGTGTTAAAAAAATCTCGAGGGGTATCACTTTAAGACAGACGTTTACATTTATATACTGGTGGAATTCGACCATTTTGGTGAAATGTGTTAGGTCCATGATTTGGAGAAGAAATTTTAAACATCATCAAATCATAGAAAGTAATGATTGTTTTACACGAAAATTTGATGTAGCATATAAAACATTTTTCATTCTATAAATCAATCGTCAATTTACTCGTATATATATAATTATGTATTGGGTTTCAAAAGGGGCCTTTATGAAGGGGCCATACTTTTGTCAGTTCAGCGCCTTTGAAACCTCATCATTGTTATAAAAAAAGAACTGTTACATGTCTTCCTTTGTTGCAAATCCTTTGTTGCATTTGCAACAATGTGCGAATGCTGGATATTTACATATCTAGGTTAAACGTCGTTTTTGACAATTGTTTAATTTTATCTATGTACAAATCAAATGACATTAATTTTGTAGGGGGACAAATCTTTTAGAATATTTAAAGTGGCATTATGCGCATCTAATACTGCATATAGTGTGTTTTGAGTGAGTGTTCTATAAAAGCAATTTTCGATTGCTGTGCATTTAGATGTGTTAAATTAACGATCATGCCGCATTAGTATTTGAAGTTGATGCTTTAAAAATAAAGAAATCGGACGGATAAATTAATAGATATTTTTTCAATCTTCTGCACAATGATCTCCCTTACCTGAAAATGGAAATTTCTGAAGTAGGAGGGAAGCAACTCCTGCTTGCAGTTTGACGGTTTTTTTTTAAAAAAAAGACTGCCCCAGTCAAAATAAGAAAAGTCATATTTGGAAACTTATTATTTTGTACTGGTAACTGGAAGAGTTTGGTATGTTGGGTTAAAAGCTATAATTTCCTCCATCCTTTTTACATGCACATCTATTTAAGCTTGATTTTTACTTGAAAAATGCATATAATTCCACATTAAGTATCCAATTTTACAGGACAGAAAGGTAAAAAGTGTGTTTGAAAGATGGGTTGTTTATAAAGATGTTGATCATTCAATAAAAATTTCTATGGTTTTCGGATATACTGCCAAACCTTACACAAATTTCTACATTGATATGATAAAAGTAACGCTTGGATTTAACCTTGGGGCAATTATTATTTTATTAAGCAGTTTCATTTATTCATAATGTATATATACGTATGCAAAAATAATAATTTTAGTGGCCCTTCAACACACATAAGTGCATTTCAGGTATGTCAGTAGGCAAGGTGATTAATAATAAAAGACGGAAAATAATGTTTCAAATCGAATTGGTTCTTTGATAATGTTTATTGCTAACAGTTTTCCCCTTTTGCAGTCATCGCTGGGGATGATTGTTCTTCCGATTGATTCAAATCTTGTCTTATTTATTCTGTTTGTACCTTTGCAGTGTCGCTGGGGCAAATGAAATTAGGTTATTTTCAATATACATCTTTAAATTAGCTGTTTGTTTAGTATGTGCATTTTAAACATTATGTCACCTTGCCAGTTGCCATGAGAAATCTTTAAAATAAAGTCGCGGCCTTTTCCCACTACTCTGTGTTGTAGTTTTCATTTATACTGATATTTTAGTTGTAGTGGGTGTGACAGACGTATATGGTCGGACGCTAACTCATCTGCCAACTAAATGTGATAATATCAGTCATTAATAAATTCATTCTTGTTTCCTTTTAAAATGGCTAATGATTTTGCGTCTTGCTAATGGCTGCTGTCATTCCCTGTTATATACGGTCCAGTGATAAAATAATGTTGCATTATTTGGCAAACGTTTTTTTTTTGATTGATGAAGGAGGCTGACAACAGCACAGCCATTCTTGATTCATTGATTTTGATGCGTCTAGCAGCTGTCACATGTTAAGCAGTAAGTTCTTTTACAATCTCCGTCTCTGATACCCCAGCAAGATCGGGACATCGAATGACTTCCCTTGAGGAGTTCAAAGTACGGTGCGGTATACTTTTAACACGGATGGTGAAAGAAGGATGTAATGCCAAGTAGATTTTTGCGTGTGCTGCTCTGTCAACTTCAACGAGATCACCAGTACGCAACTTTTTAACAGATTTAGGAACACCATCTATACTTTCTATAGTTTTCTCAATTGCAAACAATGAATACTTATCATTTTGAAATCTTCGATATTTGATTGAATGAGAAGAAATCTTGGAAAAGCCGTATTTGATGTGAGCGGTTAATGAGAATTTTCACCTTCCATGCCGTCAGAATCCGTTTTGATATGCGGTCGTTTTTTATTTTGATTTTCCATACTGAAATATTAAAATTCGTCACTCGCAGTCCCCACCCGCCGCGGAGTCCAACAAGGGAACATGAAAACAGAGTGGATATCCAGCTCATACATGTTAGAGATACTGTAGTGATATACTCGGCCAGGTATTTTACAATCTTGTTTATACCACCAGTTGTATTGCAGAAAAGCAAACATGGGATTCTAGGGATTGTTACTCTACCAACCCGATTGGCCCTAAGCCACCGCCTTCTAGGAAACATAGATTGAAGTACATATGAAAATATTTTGTTAAATAAATTTGTGTGAACGTAATATGAAGTTTGTTAAACGCAGTAAAATGTGACAGTAGAGCAGAGTGAAGACAGATTTTGTGTAACGTATTTTGTTGTGAAAATATGAAAATGATTACATTAAGATGCAGTTTGAAATAAACAATAGAAATGTAAACGTAAATGTGAGATTTTCTATGGCTTGGCATGACTAGCCGATTGATCGTATCAGGCCAATACGACCGCCAAAACGTCTACGCCGAATTAGAGGCCAAAGATGTGTATTGGCATCCACATCCCGGGAAGAAGATGCGCACATGCAAACAAGTACGCATCATCTCCCCGGGATGCTATGGGGCACCTCAACATCCAGGACCCTCCTCTCACGCTTACGGGCCGCCACCAACGGCAAACAGGTGCCTACATTTTCGGGGAAGTCGTACCCCTCTGCATGGAGATCCAGCCAGCATTTTCTATCCCTCGCCGGTAAGGGGCAAGTAACGTATAAGAGCCGGTAAAGATACCCGCATAATAATTAGCAAAGCCGCATGTTAAACTGACATCGATAATCAATCGACGCATGCGCAGATAAAGACATGTGAGAAATGGAAAGTTGACGTTTGTGTAAGAGAACAAAATTAGTGAAAATAAATCATTCCACGTGATGACAGTCACTACAAGCGGTCTAGAACAGAAATGAATAATGTATACTTATTTTTGGTAATACTGAACGCGAGGTCTGAAGATTCATAAATACAAAATAGATGGTAACAAATCCGGTCTGGTAGCTAAAAATAATCGTAAACATTATACATGTATTAGTCAAAATAAGATGTCGGTATTTCTGTAAGATATCATACAATGTTTATAAATCAGGCATGAACATTTGACATGAAACTACGAAAACTTGTAAGTGTGTACCCACAGGCGTCACACTACTCCCCCACACCCAACTCCCCCAAAAATGAGTTCGTCCGCGAACTTGACGTAAGTGTGAATCTATGTCTACTCAATTACAACCTTTCAGATAACAGATCCGTCAATATAAGTAAATTAATAATAATAATAAATAAATTAATGTTATCACACATAAGGCACCTTTTCGACTATCTTTAACAAATAACAAATAACACAGTCATATTTTACAGTATGTATATGTGACATACCATGAGGAAACCTGTATTAGTGACAAAAATTTCAAAATTGAGATAACAAAATATTCATAAAGAACATTCTTTTACCTTTCAAATCTAAAAATTTGAAGCGATTATCTTTAATCTTTCAAGAGATACAACGCGTTTAAGTTAATCACCGAGGGTATTTTGAGACATGACGTTAAGAACGTCATTAAAGCAGTATGACGTCGTTGTGCATGGCGTGTATATTTCAAGTCATTAATGGAACAAATTATGCGCATCACTTACTAAACATCAATTTTTTGAATATTTAGTAACAGTTTAAAGTGATTTTACTGAAAAATAACTGAACCGTATATTTTTGGTTTCATCACAGACCTTTTGTCTATACACCTATATATTTTCATTTTGAATGGGTGCTTTGGAATTTCCATTGCCATGACAACAAAAATAATATTTATATGAAAAATATGGTAGAATTTGATTTGCCTTAGATAACAGAATTACAATATATTAATATCTAGTTTCTCCAACAATATAAGAAAAACAATGATTTTTCAGTATTTTAAACATACTAATTATCAATAATTATATCATGTCACTAATGCAGGTTTTCTCATGGAAAAAATACAAACTGTTAATAAACTCTTTAACTATTTAAAAACATGTACCACTAAGTAAAGCTAATATTTCATATTAACATAAGTAAATGCGGACAGGATAACCAATCCCTTAATCTTTCAAATTGACGCACAAAAAACAACAACAACAACAGACATTAAAGTATGTAAATACCTGAATGACAATATAATAATTACATAGAACACATTAATTTCAATGGAATAATTTCATAGTTAAAATCTTATTCTGTTCATTTCACAGTTTCCTCAGTCTCTTGTCTTAAATTCAGAAGTTCCATGTCATATAATCACTTCTTATATATATGTTCACAGTTACTTATTTTTCTGTTTTCACAGTTTATAAGTTACAATTACTCGTTACATATATTCACTGTTACTTAACGTTTCGTTTTCACAGTCTCTTGTTTTCACACTTCACAAGTTCCGCTTTTTACAATCACTCAATATAAATATGTTCATTATTACTTATTTTTCTGTTTTTTACAGTTCATAAGTTACAATCACTCGTTACATATATCCACAGTTACTTAATGTTTATTTTTTAGTCTCTTATTTTCACAGTTCACAAGTTCCGCGTTTTCAATCACTCAATATAAATATATTCAGTTACTTATTTTTCTGTTTTCACAGTTCACAAGTTACAATTACTCGTTACATATATTCACCGTTACTTAACGTTTTGTTTTCACAGTCTCTTGTTTTCACACTTCGCAAGTTCCGTGTTTTACAATCACTCAATATAAATATGTTCATAGTTACTTATTTTTCCACTTTTACACTACCTCGTATTTTATTCACAGTTCTGTTAAAGTTACTTTTCTGTTATGTTTTCTCAGTTAGTACCAGTAACCAAATCATCTTCATCACTCGCAAGTAGGTTTCTTCCACAGTTTTTACAGCATGGTTCATTTGTTTCGGTCGACCTTGGTCTCAAGTAATACTCTATAGGTTTTGCAGTTATAAATGTCTCTAGTGCGTACCGGTCTCCAGACTCTAAAAGAACTGTTTCTTTTTTATTACGGTGCTGCCTTTGTAAGTATACGGTAGCTGACCTTTGCTTTATGAGGTTTGATTAACTGTGTGTGCATTTGGTGTTGATATAAGCTGACGGGTCTCTCTTAAGATATGTCCTCGGGTCATGCATTGTTTCCTTGTTTAAATCTCCTATTAATGGTATGTCTTTAACCTTTATCAACATGTAATCATCTGTACATGTGTTTTGTGTTGTTTGTAGTGATGTTTGCTGTTCAATTTGGTGATATTCTTTATGTGATAGTTTGTATTGTGGTTGTTGTTCTTTTTGTTGTTGTCCTTCGTTTTGTTGTTTTTGTTCTTTTTGTTGCTGTTGTTCTTCTTGTTGTTGTTCTTCGTTTTGTTATTGTTGTTGCTCTTTTAATAATCTTGCCTCCTCTTCTTTCAATTGTCTTAATTCTTCTTTCAATTTTAAATTTTGTTCAAATAAGTCCTGTTCTGTTGTTGTTGTTGTTCTTGTTGTTGTGTAATTTGTTGCTTTTGCATATTTATATCTCTTTCCATTTGTTCTTTTTGATATTGATTTATGCCATGTAAAAGTTCTTTTATTTCCTGTCTATTTTCTGTTGTTAGATAATAGAGATGTACTGTCAGTGTCGTCCTTAGAAAGCGGATTGTCGGTGTATGTTGAGCTTGAAGAATATGTCGCTGTATCTGTAATAGTTGTTGTATCTGTGTATGTTGTGGCAATCAATAGCCCTTCAAATGGTTTTATGCTATCGACTGAAGTGTTGTATGATGGCAGACCCCAGTCAAATGGTGTGTTGGCATCTTCCTCTAATAGGATACCAAATCCGGTGGAGATGCTATGTTGTCTTGTAGAGGAGTTTGTGGCTGGACCACTGTAGTTTGCTTAATAGGTTGTGTTGATGTAGAAATAAAAGATGTGTACTTTTGTGATATAGTTGTTCATGATGTAGGTATTTGCAGTTAATGGCTCACTATTGATACACTAAGAGGCTGGACCTTCCCCCGTGTCTGTTTGTCTGTCGTTGTTTTGATGTTGTTTCTCTGTACTTCTTTTAGTGTAGTTCTTTCATTGTTTTGTTTGGTTATTCTGTGATATGGAGATACTTGTGCTCCATTTCTGCTTCTGATTTCTTTGTTTTGCTGTTTTGGTCTGCGATCCTACAGGTGTCCTCATGACGTTTTAGATTACTCGGCCTGCATAAAGGAAATGTTACACCACACTTAAAACGGCACACTACAAAAGTCTCATGTCTGTCCTCTCTGTGTCGACGGTACTGGTCTTTCCGGTCATACCCAATACAGCATTCTTTACATACATAGGCACACAATCGGTACTACTTCTTTAATGGAATTTTACAGTTTGGAGGTAAACTTGGAGACGACATTCTGTAATATGTAACAGCTTTATTACATTTTGGAAACAACTGGTTTTAGACGATTATGATGTACAACCTGAGTTTTATTTTTCAAGTTAGTCGAGATCTGACAGCTTTTCTATTATGACATAGGGACCTAACCAACGATTCTCTAATTTTGGAATTTTACCTTTAACTGTTGTTTCGTTGGTCAGCCATACCCTATCGCCTACATTATAAGTATTTGTGTTCACGCGATGGTCGCAATGTTTCTTTTGTCTATCCGACGCAAGCGCTAAATGATGACGAGCGATTGCACATTGTACATAATTGTTTGTTTTTACTTGACTTACTGACTTGGCGATTCGTAGTGTTCGGCAGGTATACATGCACGAAAAACTAAGTCAGGTGACAAGATAGGTTCGTGATACAGTAGCATTCGACTAGGTGAGTATCCGGTTGACTCTTGTACAGAACTTCTATACCCTAAAAGTAGCAAAGGATTATGAGTATCCCAATCACGTTGATTGTTTTTTACTATTTTGGCTAACATATCTGCTAATGTCTTAAAAATTCTTTCGCATAAGCCGTTAGCGGCTGATAAACTTTGTAATAAAAACATCAGTACAAGTACTAGTTAACATATTTGGCAACGGATACAATTCTACCCATTTTGTGAAATAGTCAATGACTCCTAGGATAAATCTATTATTGTTGTTTGATACGGGTAATGGTCCAAATATATCTATGCCGACTCTCTCTAGCGGACAGCCTACTTGATATTGTTTCATGCTAGCTTTCGCTCGAGTCTGAGGAAGATTTCGGGGCCGACACGTTTCACACGTGTTACACCATAGTTCTACATCACTGATACTATTAACCCAATAAAATCGTCTCTGTAACTTCATTTTTGTCTTGGTAATTCCAAGATGGGCTGCTGTTTTGCTGTTGTGTATTAGCCGTAATACACCGTCTCTGTAGTTTCTAGGTACTATGAACTGCCAGTAGTGTGTACCATCATTATTACTCCATTTTCTATACAGCAGTTTGTTGTGTAGTATGATAGGTCCTATTGTGACCAATATCTCTTGATTTCTGAAACTAAGTGTGAAATTTCTGTCCATGGGGGTCATCTATTTTTAGTCTTCCATGCTAGCATAAGTTTAAGTTCTGGGTCACTATTTACATCTTTTTGTAACTCTTCTATATCTATTGGTTTCACCCAGCTATCTCTCTGTTCAACTGATGGACCAGCCATCGGGTTTGACTGTACTGTGTTATCCTGGATCCTAGGATTACACTCATCTCTGTTCGTTTAAGTCATAAAATCTATGGCTTCCTTATTCTCTGGAATTTCTTGTGTAACACTTCTTCACATATCTTTCTTGGTCTCATCCTTTGATGATTGTTCGCGTCTTTCACAGTAGGTACAGGGGATCACATGGTCTCCTTGACAAGCCGTCACAATTACTAGGTTTCGCACCACTTTGGTGAGAAATTTCAAAATCATAAGATCCTAATGTCTCAAGCCATCTGGCTAATTGACCGCTTGATAACTTCATATTCATGAGCCAAGTTATAGCGGCGTGGTCTATCCTTATCTTAAAGGACACACCATGCACATAATGATGAAAATATTTAACTGATTTTACTACTGCAAGTAGTTCTCTTCTAGTTGTAAATATTTGTTTGTTTGTTGTGGGTTTAACGCTGTTTTGCAACAGTATTTCAGTTATTTAACGGCGGGCAGTTAACCTAACCAGTGTTCCTGGATTCTGTACTGCCAACTTCCCCACATGAATCAGAGGTGGAGGACTGATGATTTCAGACACAATGTCGTTTATCAAATAGTCACGGAGAACATACGCTCAGCCCGAGGATCGAACTCGCGACCCCGCGATCCGTAGACCGACGCTCTACATACTGAGCTAGGCGGGCGGGTACTCTAGTTGTAAATATTTGATTTCTGGTTTATTAAATGTTCTGCGGAAATAGCCTATTACTCTCTCTACATTGTTTTGTACATGTGAGCACACGGCTCCAGTTGCAAATGAGCTCGCGTCGCAGTCTATAATGTATTGGTCTTTTGTATTGGGATATCCCGGAATAGGGGCTGATGTCAGAGCATCTTTCAACTTATAAAATGATCGCATGCACTCATCTGTCTAGCTGAAGAGGGCGTCCTTGTCTGTCATTTGTGTAAAGGGCGATCAATTTGAGCAAAAATTTTGATAAAAGAGCGGTAATAAGTTGCTTTTCCAAGAAAGGCTCTAATCTCTGTCACGTTCTTAGGCACTGGCCAGTTAGTTATTGCTTCTGTTTTGCTTGATTCTGTCTGAACTCCTTCTTCCGATTAGTATGTCCTAAGAAATTTACCGCGGGTTAGTGAGTTCGATCCTCGGGCGGGGCGTATGTTCTCCGTGACTATCTGATAAACGACATTATGTCGGAAATCATTAGTCCTCCACCTCTGATTCATGTGGGGAAGTTGGCAGTTACTTGCGGAGAACAGGTTTGTACTGGTATAGA
Source organism: Mercenaria mercenaria (assembly GCF_021730395.1). NCBI lineage: Eukaryota > Metazoa > Mollusca > Bivalvia > Venerida > Veneridae > Mercenaria > Mercenaria mercenaria. Next base: position 43,856 of record NW_026459510.1, on the reverse strand, counting down.
ATCCAGGAACACTGGATAGGTTAACTGCCCGCCGTTACATGACTGAAATACTGTTGAAAAACGGCGTTAAACCAAAAACAAAACAAAACAAATTATCTGAAACAAGAAGCATTTGTTGGGAGATACCAATTTTGCCTCTTGACGTTTTTGCAATGTCAACTCTAACTTGTACAGGTGATCTTTAAATGTTTGTGCATATACTATCAGGTTATCTAAATAAATTAAAAGGGTCTCATATTTTAAGTCAGTCATTATTAGCTCCATGAGGCGTTGATAGGTACTAGCATTGTTACACATTCCCATAGGCATCACTTTGAAGGCAAAATGCCCTATGTGACTTACAAGAGAAGTATTGTCTTTGTCATCTGGATGCATCTGTACTTGGTAGTAATCAGATGTGCAATCTAAAGTAGAAAACCATTTTGCACCTTGTAATGAATCTAAACAATCACGTGTTCTTGGCAAAGGGTACGAATCTTTTAAAGAAACCGCATTGATTTTTCTGTAATCGATGTACAGTCTTATCTCCCCTGATTTCTTCTTAACAGGTACTTTGGACTCCTCCAGGGACCAGAACTAGGTTCTATTAAATCTGCATCAATCATGTGCTGAATGTCTTTCTCTACGCCCTCGCGCATACTTATAGGTACTCTTCTAGGTTGTTGCTTTATAGGTGGTGCTAACCTAGTATTCACTCTATGTTGTATTCTGTCTGTCAGACCTAGACCTGTTTTTGACCTAAAAAAGACATCTTGATATCATATTAATAACCTTTTAGCTTCAACTTGATTCGCCGTAAAACCAAACTCATTCATTCATTCATTTTTAACTTCAACTAGCTGGTCTTCTGTAAGGTTTGGCTTACAATTTTATATAGTTTCAAGTGCTTAAGTATCTCTTGTAAAGGGAATAGATCTTTTTCTATTGTAAAGATGTTATGAGAAGGCCCTTTTGTTTCTTCTGGCGTTACTATCTCAACTGGTTCAATCTGACAGGCTTTTGTATTTTTATACAATTTTACAGGTTTGTCTGTTATGTTCATCTCTTTTACTGGTATGAAGTCGTTATTTATGTTAACTAAGGCTTTACCCACTAGAACACCTTTAGTTTTTGCCACAGGTCACTTGATGTTTCTATCATACCTGTATTGAAATCAAATGACTGACTGTCTAAATGTACATTTTACAATTAGTTCGTTGTTAGGAGGTATCATCGTATCTTGTGCTAACTGTATTTTGTATATTGAAGGTGCTTTGTTCTTTAACTGGCAGACGACTTTTTCTACCTGTAACAGAATAGATCGACCAATAATATCTATCTGAGTTTAATTTTTATGTAGAAAATCTAATTCTATCACCATAGGTACTGCAACAACTGCAATACTCACCTTTGGTCTGTATTTATATCGACCAATCACTATATCAAGTTCTATCATACCCCTTTGTTTGAGTAGGTTTACCATCTGCTGTTTTTATATTGGAATGACCTTCACATTTTAATGATAAAATATACATTTGAGCACCGGTATCAACTAAAGCTTCAAATAATGTGTCATATCTAGACCCTTAGTTACAGCCTCTTGAAGTTTTCCTGGTTCTGAGTCTGATTTCTTGTCTTGGTACTGAGTTGTAACTATTCTGGCTAGGTGCCTGTCTATTTTGATAATTTCTGTATTGACTGAAATTCTGAGTGTTATGATATCTGTTATAAGGCAGGTCTGCTCTCTTGTCTCTGCTGTTTTTACGCATATGTCCATTTTTATCGTAATGAAAACAAACAATATTACTCTTATTCTTTGTTGGCTTACTGGGTTATGGAGTGCTGTTTTCTATCTTTGCTAGTCTTTTGGTAATACTCATGTGTTGGAAGGCCTGCTGGTAGGCATTATCTCTAATACCACGACTGAAGCTCATGCTCTTCTTTCTTGAAGAAATAGTTGACTTTCTAAGGTCATTAATAAAGCTTTCTGTAGAGTATCTGGTCTGGATTGTTGTACGTAAAATCGCAGCTCACTATCATCTAAAGCTTGTAAGAAATATGTGACGGCTTCTTATTCTACTGTTAAGGTAGTTCTGCACGTTTGAATCGAAACTTTTTCTACAATGTAGAATTTGATTTAACTCTGATTTTTCAAAACTTCAGAATATATCTAGAAAATTCAGAAAATAAAAAAGATAGGGTCGTGTGCTTAATTTTGTGCTAGACTGATTTGAAAAATTTGGACGTCACGCAATATTTCATAATGGGAGTCTATGGGAAAATCATTACTTTAATAACATTTTCGCGAATAGAAATTTTTCCACAATGTAGATTTTGATGAAACGTTTCACAGTTTTAAATAAACACATGGACTATAATTTGATGAAATAAAATGTACAGGTCCGTGTGCTTATTTTTGAGATATTTGACTATGATTAAAGTGAACCGGACATGTCTCGCTAATTTTCAAACATTATTTTGATTATTTATACGTGTCATTTGTTTTAATGTCATATTATGACTTTAGAAATATAGCAATAGTGTAATTGTAGTAAGTTTAGGCATATATTTCCATTTATTCATAACATGATTTTTATTTCCGTACGCCGATTCCAGGCTTTATTCTACGTTTTCTGGATAAATGACGTTACGCTATGTCTTCCGGTTATCAACCTTGCAGAATTACCTTAAAGATGTAGCTCCTAGGAATGTTTTTCTTGTAAGTTCTTTAATGCTAGATGCGAGGTCTTGAATAGTCTCATTTTTCTTCTGTTATCTGCTCTGCAACTGCGCTTTGTACAGGCTATTCTGGTTATTAGGTTCAAACTTTTCTCTGAGTATCTCCCTCACTCGATCACAGTCATTCCATTCTGTTCATCTACTGAAATGTCACTTAATGACCCAAAGGCCTTGCCTCTCAAATTAATCATTAAATTCATGGATTTATCAAGGTTTGACCATCCAGTCATCCTGGCTACAAGTTCAAATTGTCGCAAATAATTTCCAAATTAGCTGATACTATCATACGTAGCTGGTACTATCTGTCGTCTTAAAGGTTGGTTATTACTACAGTACCCTACGTCTATGTTTCTAGGCGCCGTTGAAACATGTGAATCATATTTGTCACCTGTCGCTAAATGTGTCTGCCTAACGTCCGAATAGAACCTAGGGTTGTTATAATTGCAATCATAAAGTCTACTTATACTCGGTTGTGTCATAGACACGGCTGCAGTATCTCTAGACATCCGTACTGGACCATCAGTAAAATAATCTTTCCTTTATCCCCAGGGTCTGTGCTTGAAGCCTGTCGTATCCTAGATGTCGTTGCCACCTGCCCGTGGTTCGCAAATACTTGACCGTCAGGTAGTGAGTAAAACTCATGCGACCACCCCGAACTCTCAAGACTAGCTTGCTCGTAATTAGACTATGGTCGGGACCTTTCAAGGACCAAAGGATTTACAGGGTAGGATTCTGTAGCAACCTGGGCTTTCATATTATCATAACCGTGGCCACGGCTTTCTACATTAATGGTATCCTTCATTATGACACCTTCAGCCTCACACCTATTAATTTCTTCATTCCCCAAACATCTGTACTGATTGGTACAAGTTCGTCATTTTCCTTACTATAATTATGGTCCATTACCGCCCCGGACACAGGCGGTTCTACCCGGGTCCGTCTATCCGGGTTAGTCTGTATCTGTCTTGGCAGTCTAAAGGTCACCTCCCCGCTCGGATTCTTCAAGATTTCCTCATCCAGACTATCGTTTTCCCTAGGAGTGAGTGGCTTTCTAGATTTTCTATCGTAGGATGTATTTTCATTTTGCTGGTTCTGATCATGGTCATCTTGCTTAGGTTTATCTATATTTAACTCAATTAAGTCATATGCTGAAGTAGGGGGTTGCTCTCCACTCATCATGGTATCTCTAGGTTTGCTGACAATGTCTAAACCTAATAATCAATGAAGGACTGCTCAAAATCTATCAAAATCTGTAAGGACTCAGTTGTTTGCGGTAGTACTGTATTAGACGTATAGATGAAGAGTTGCACTGTATTAGCTAATCTGAAAATTTCTAAATACGTGTATATTTATTATAGGAACCAAAAAAAGTCCTCTTAGGGTTCAGTTGTTCAGGGTTGTGCTGTATTCAGGAGGTCATATATACAGGTTCTCACTGTACCAGCAAATCTAACAAAAATATCTTTCTAATTCTGTCCACTGTATTAAATGTAATTATAGTGATAAAATAGAGGATCAGTCTCTCTGCTGTGATGAAAGTTGCACTCTATGGCTTCATAATATTCTTAGTCTACAAATTATGTTATTTAAATTATTCTTCCAATATTAAATGTATTTGAAAATAGAGAAAAGTGGAAACTTCACAGGTCGCTCACCAGTCAAGCAAAAACACGCGAAGAAAAGTACCGCTGCCAATAGGTGTAACAACCGTAGTACGCGTAGTCTTCCTTTGTTTACAAAATCGGGCGGAGTTGACCTTGACGGTATGTTGTTGTTTATCGAGTTAAAATGTAGGACGATTCAAGTAAGGCTGACTGAAAATATTTCTTGCAGAGTTATCAGGAAAAGGCTTCAGAAACGTAGATTCAAATCCCTGCCTAGCTGCCACCAGTGTGACGAAATTGTTCGGGAGGTCTATGTTTATTTCGTCGCCCTGACTCGACGGCTTCTGTTGAGTGGGTGGAGAAATCTCTCAAAGTTGTGGTAACGTGTCAAATGCTTGTTGAAACAAGTTGTCTGATTGTTTTAATAAAAAAAAACAGATTTACAAAATAAAAACAGCAATATCGAAAATTCAAAATACACAGAAGACGAATGTGGGTCATTCTCAGATCTTCGTTTAGAAGATCAAATACTTTAGTCAGATTGTCCCGAACCTATCCCTTAGGCTACCGCTGTTACAACCCGTTTTGTAATAAAGTTGCAAATTGTAATAATTATAACAAAACGGGTTGGAGTGCTTATTACAATTTGAAATGGACATCACAACCCGTTTTGTAATAAAGTTGCAAAATGTAATAAATATCTCAGAGTGTGTGTAAACGTATTTGTGTCATAGTTCTAGGGTTCACTATGTGAATAAAATTGAATGAGGCGAGGATGTCAGGTGGCGTACTTTTAGCATGTAATTTTACTCATTAATTGTAACTTAGACGGTTATTGGTGAGCATACCATCAAGGAAGTTTCTACAAAATGGTTAAGAGTGCTCATTACAATGTGAAAATAAATAAAGCATCCAGTTTTGTAATAAAGTTGCAAAATGTAATAAATTTCTGAGTTAGTTGAAAAGCATTTGTGTCATAGTTCTAAGGTTCTCTATGTGAATAAAAGTGAAGGATGTGAAGATGTAATGTGTCATACTTATGACAATTTGGCATTAACTATATCCATAAAGGTAAAAAAAAACAAGTACTTACATATCAAAGCGGATACTCAAATTGTCATAATTATTACAAAACGGATTAGAAAGCGTATTACAATGTGAAATGGACATCGCAACCCGTTTTGTAATAAAGTTGCAAAATGTAATAAATTTCTGAATTAGTTGAAACGCATTTATGTCATAGTTCTAAGGTTCACTATGTGAGTAAAAGTGAAGGATATGAAGATGTAATGTGTTATACTTATGACAATTTGGTATTAACTTTTTACATAAAAGAAAAAAAACAAGTACTTACAATATCAATGTGGATACTCAAATTGTAATAATTATTACAAAACGTGTTACAGTGCTTATAACAATGTAAAATGGACATCACAACCCGTTTTGTAATAAAGTAGCAAAATGCAATAAATTTCTTAGTAGAAACGCATTTGTGTCATAGTTCTAAGGTTCACTACGTAAATAAAAATGAAGGATGTGAAGATGTAATGTGTCATACTTATGACAATTTGGCATTACCTACTTACATAAAGGAAGAAAAAACCAAGTATTTACAACATTAATGTGGATACATTAATTGTAATAATTATTACAAAACGGATTAGAAAGCTTATTACAATGTGAAATTGACATCGCAACCCGTTTTGTAATAAAGTTGCAAAATGTAATAAAATTCTGAAATAGTTGTAACGTATTTCTGTCATAGTTCTAAGGTTCGCTATGTGAATATACTTGAAGGATGTGAAGATGTAATGTGTCATACGTACGACAATTTGGCATTTACTATTTACATAAAAGTAAAAAAGTCAAGTACTTACAATATTAATGCGGATACTCAAATTGTAATAATTATTACAAAACGGGTTAGAAAGTTTATTACAATTTGAAATGGACATCGCAACCCAATTTGTAATAAAGTTGCAAAATGTCATAAATTTCTGAGTTAGTTCAAACGCATTTGTGTCAAAGTTCTAAGGTTCACTGTTCGATTAAAAGTGAAGGATGTGAAGATGCAATATGTCATACTTATGACAATTTGGCATTACCTACTTACATAAAAGTAGAAAAAAGTACTTTCAACATTAACGTGGATACATAAAATGTAATAATTATTACAAACCGGGTTAGAAAGCTTACTACAATGTGAAATTGACATCGCAACCCGTTTTGTAATAAAGTTGCAAAATGTAATAAATTTCTGAAATAGTTGTAATGCATATATGTCATAGTTCTAAGGTTCACTATGTGAATATAAGTGAAGGATGTGAAGATGTAATGTGTCATACTTACGACAATTTGGCATTAATTATTTACATAAAAGTGGAAAAAAAACTAATACTTACAAAATCAATGAGGATATTCAAATTGTAATTATTATTACAAAACGTGTTACAGTGCTTATAACAATGTGAAATGGACATCACAACCCGTTTTATAATAAAGTAGCAAAATGTAATAAATTTCTTAGCAGAACGCATTTGTGTCATAGTTTTAAGGTTCACTATGTGAATAAAAGTGAAGGATGTGAAAATGTAATGTGTCATACTTATGACAATTTGGCATTAACTATTTACATAAAAGTAATAAAATAAAAGTACTTACAATATTAATGCGGATACTCAAATTTTAATAATTATTACAAAACGTGTTAGAAAGCTTATTACAATGTGAAATGGACATCGCAACCCGTTTTGTAATAAAGTTGCAAAATGTAATAAATTTTTAAGTTACTTGAAACGAATTTGTGTCATAGTTCTAAGGTTCACTATGTGAATAAAAGTGAAGGATGTGAAGATGTAATGTGTCATTCTTATGACAATTTGGCATTACCTATTTACATAAAAGTAGAAAAAAACAGGTATTTACAACATTAATATGGATACTCAAATTGTAATAATTATTGCAAAACGGATTAGAAAGCTTATTACAATGTGAAATGGACATCCCAACCCGTTTTGTAATAAAGTTGCAAAATGTAATAAATTTCTGAGATAGCTGTAACGCATTTATGTCATAGTTCTAAGGTTCACTATGTGTATAAAAGTGAAGGATGTGAAGTTATAATGTGTCAAACTTACGACAATTTGGCAGAAAAGTGGGGGAAAAAAGTACTTACAAAATCAATGAGGATACTCAAATTGTAATTATTATTACAAAACAGGTTAGAAAGCTTATTACAATGTGAAACGGACATCGCAACCCGTTTTGTAATAAAGTTGTAAAATGTAATAAATGTCCGAGTAAGTTGAAACGCATTTGTGTCATAGTTCTAAGGTTCACTATGTGAATAAAAGTGAAGGAGGTGAAGATATAATGTGTCATACTTATGACAATTTGGCATTATCTACTTACATAAAAGTAAAAGAAAAAACAAGAACTTACAAAATCAGTGGGGATACTCAAGTTGTAATAATTATTACAAAACGGATTAGAAAGCTTATTACAATGTGAAATGGACATCACAACCCGTTTTGTAATTAGTTGCAAAATGTAATAAATTTCTGAGTTAGTTGAAACGGATTTTTATCATAGTACTAAGGTTCACTATGTGAATAAAAGTAAAGGATGAGAAGGTGTAATGTGTTATACTTATGACAATTTGGCATTAACTATTTCCATAAAGGCAAAAAAACAAGTACTTACAAATCAAAGCGGATACTCAAGTTGTAATAATTATTAGAAAACTAGTAAGAAAACTTATTACAATGTGAAATGGACATCGCAACCCGTTTTGTAATAAAGTTGCAAAATGTAATAAATTTCTGAGTTAGTTGAAACGCATATGTGTCATATTTCTAAGGCTCATTAAAAGAGTAAAGTGAAAGAGATGAAGATCTTTTTACAATATGGCTTTTACCTATCATTCATAAGGAAAGAAGGCAAGCAGTTAGAAAATAAAATTGGATATCCATAAAATGAGTGAAATTGAAATCATTATTACAAAACGGGTTAGAAAGCTTATTACATTGTGAAATGCACATCACAACCCGTTTTGTAATAAAGATGCAAGATGTGCTAAATTTCTGAGTTAGTTAAAACGCATTTTTGTCATAGTCCTGAGGTTCACTATATGAATAAAAGTGAAGGAGGTGAAGAAGTCATGTGTCATACTTTTGACAATTTGGCATTTGATATTTATATAAAAGTAAATTAGTAGTTACACAATCAATGTGGATATTCAAATTGCAATCATTATTAAGAAACGAGTTACAGTGCTTATTACAATGTGAAATGAACATTACAGCCCGTTTTGTAATAAAGTTGCAAAATGTTATACAATTTCTCGGCGTGTGTTAGGGCGTTTGTGCCATATCTCCAAGGTTCACCATGTGACTAATATTGAATGAGGCGAAAATATCACGTGGCGTCCTTTTAACATAATTTTTACTTATAATTTGTATCTAAAAATAATGGTGAGCATATCAACGTAAGCTTTCATAACATCAAGGAAATTTTATAAATATCACAAAAAGAGTGCTTATTAAATTGTTAAGTTGACGATAAAATCCTTTTCCAAATAAATTTCCAAAATGTAATAAATTTCTAAGTATGTGTAAATGTAATTTTGGTTCCATTTATGAATGAAATTCAAGAATGTGAAAGTGACAAGTACATGTACCTAGTTTTGACAAAATGTTTTTCACACATTATTCAACGAAATTTTCATTACATAACTGGTTAGAGTTCTTATCACAATGTGAAATTATCATTTGTGGAATACTTCTAAAGGTCATTATATGGATAAAAGAGAACGAGTTGAAGCTGTAAGGCGGCGTTCTTTCGACATATAATTTTTATTCTTTATTTTTAACTTAAAAGGCTATTGATTAGTTTGTAGTGCTAATTACAATGTGAAAAGGACATTACAGTCCGCCTTATTTTTATAAAATTGCAAAATGTATCTAATTTTTAAGTGTGTAAAAATAATTTTGGTCATTTTATTATTTTATTTTGTTGGATTTAACGTCGCACCGACACTATTATATGTCATATGGCGACTCTCCAGCTTTGACGGTGGAGGAAGACCCCAGGTGCCACTCCGTGCATTATTTCATCGCGAGCGGGCACCTGGGTAGAAAAACGGACCTTCCCTTCCGTAAGCCAGCTGTATGGCTTCCTCACATGAGGAATTCAACGCCCCGAGTGAAGCTCGAACCACATCGGTGAGGGGCAAGTGATTTGAAATCAGCAACCTTAACTACTCAGCCACGGAGGCAGGAATTTCACAATTGAAAGCTAAGAATGCGAAGATGACATGGACCTACTTTTGACAAATGTTTTTCACTCATTGTATGAAATTAAAAGAAGGAAATTTGTAAGGAAATATAAGTGAACTTTCATTAAATCAACGACATTTTAATGATTATTACAAAGCGAGGTTCTTACAATACGGGGTTTGTAGTACTTATCACAATGTGAAATTAACATCACAACCCGTTTAGTAATAAAATAAAATTAAAAATGTGGAAAACCACAGATTGCCCAACACGACATCAATGAACAAGTTACGGTACGCTAGAGAAAGTGCAAGGTACCGTTTACGACCTCTAGGCCCGAGTTGAGCAGAACTCAAAAGTTACAAACGTACTAGAACTTTTAATTCAAAGGCATCCGCAGATGTATTCATACGGCGGTGCACATGGATACTACAATGATGCACCGAGTTCAATTCCATGTTAAGTTGCAAAATGTAATAAAATTTCTGAGTGTGTGTATAAACGCATTTCTGTCATATTTCGAAGGTTCACCATGTGAATAAAGTGAAGGAGGAGAAAATGTCACGAGCCTTAGAATTGAAAATATAACTTCTATTTATAATGTATAAAATTAAAGGAAGTAAGTAGTTAGATTATGAAAGTGAACACCCAGGAACGAGTTTCGCCCTTTGCTTATGTATGAGGAATTTCGAAAGCACTCGTAGTCAGATTTGACCGCTCCACACCACACTACACCAAATGAATCTGGCGTAGGTAGACAAACATGTAAATACAGCAACGTCTGTAATAGAGCTTGTCAGAAAAATGTTTTGAAATTAATTGTACACTATAAATTATATACATCGATCAGATCATGCTTTGAGAAGTCAAAGAATTCCATTCTAAGTATTTTTTTTATTTCCAGCAGACCGTGTGGTCAATAATATAATCATCATTTGACGCTTCATCATATTTATGTTTTACAAAACGAACTAAATAGCAATAAAACCTATAAAAAATAGATCCATTCCTTCTGTTGAACACAATTTGGTAACTGATCAAAACACTTATTTAAGCTAATTTAAGCTCTTGTACTAATACAAATAAGTTCCAAGTTATCAACTTGTCTAACTACTATAAAGACCAATGCATAAAGATGACTGATTTTATCAAATTTTATCATTTTTATCAAATTTTACTACATTTTTTCAATTTTTAAACAATATAAACTTTAATCTAAATAAAACTAATAGAAATGGCCCCAAAAGTTACCTTGTAAATGACACAGTTAGAACATTACAAAATAAACATTAAAAGTTTGGCCAGCATTCTTTTATGTGTGTCAGGGACCTATGGTTGCATAATGCGTACGGTTTGTGTATATGAAAGAGGCCATCATAGGACGATGTACAGTACAAAACCAGACGAAACCAGGAAGAAGGTAAATAAAATACAAAGAAATAGGTGATCTAATCCATCTTTATAACTTGTAACCTAGAACTATGAAACTTAAACTGAGGTTAGTTCACCATAATGTGGTAATGCACACATAATTTTGCCAGGATATCTTTAATAGTTTCCGAGTTATTGTCTTTTGATTGTTTAAAATTCCTAATAATTAATTGCACAAAACAAACTTACAAATTGGAAGAATATAAGCAAAGGTTTTTCATTTTCCCATGAACATTTATTACCAAAATGTGAAGTTCTCACCCCCTCCTCACTGGTTACACCCCCTCCCCCTACAACTCCCAGTCCACAAAAAACATTTGTCTTTTTATAAACGTCCTAGAATATGTATAAACATATGCTAGTGATCGTGCGTGCGGACGGAAGTGTAAAATCCGCCTGATGCGAGTATCGTTTTGGAGAGGCAGCGTTTTTGGAACGTGACATGCTCTGTTGGCTATTTATTCTCTTTCTTTTTAAACTGTTTTACACTTTATAGATTAGATCTTTTAAGGTCACATGTCCGCAAAAACAGTTCTTCTACGCCCGCTAAAAATAACACCCTATTTGTCCGTTTGTCTTATTGTATTAAAATGAAAACATTGTGAGCTTGTGCACAAGGTACGTTGATAAAAACTGAAAATAATAACGGATTGAATGTTGCAAACGCCGCTTTCAATCACGCAGCGGTTAGGCATATATCCATGTCAATCTGTTGAAAATATCGATTGTAGTAAGGTAATGCTGTACAAGATACGTTGTGGACAATAACAAATCACTTGTAGCTATAAACTAGAATGTGTCTGTAGGACACAAGGTTTTCCCCCCTATTGGTACTTATGTCACAAATAAGGGGCAATAATTCAAATGTTTGCAGTGTTAATGTGGTTTAGCCTAAACATACATTTTATGAAAAGGATTCATTATTCTAGGCCATATATTTTTGAGCTATGAGCATCACAAACAAAAAATCAACTTCTTTGGCTATTTCAAGGGGCATACAGGTCACATCATGATAAAGACTCTGGCAAGGTTTCATGAATTTACATTAAATACTTTTTGAGCTAGGCACACAATTAGGTGAAAATGTGCATATTTTTACTATTTCAGGGGCCATAATTTTAAAAATAGGGGGTGGAGCCGGCCAAAATATAGAAGGTGTGCAAGTTTATATCATGATAAAGACTTGTGCAAGTTTTCAACCGATTATATTAAATACTTTTTCAGCTAGGTTCGTCAAAAGGTGAAAATGTGCATTTTTGACTACTTCAGGGGTCATAACTCTGAAAATATGGGTGGAGCCAGACAAAAAATAGGAGGTGCGCAGGTTCATATCATGGCAAAGACTGATACAAAGTTTAATCAATTTATATAAAATACTTTTTGAGCTAGGTACGTCACAAGTTGAAAATGTGCATTTTTGATTATTTCAGGGGCCATAACTCTAGAAATAGGGGGCGGAGCCAGACAAAAAATAGGAGGTGCGCAAGATCATATCATGATCAAGATTCATGCAAGGTTTTATCAATTTATATGAAATACTTTCTGAGCTAGGCGCGTCACAAGGTGAAAATGTGCATTTTTGCCTATTTCAGGGGCCATAACTCTAAAAAAAAGGGGACAGACCAAAATGAAAAATAAAAGGTACGCAAGTTCATATCATGATTAAGACTAATTCAAGGTTTCATGAAACTATATCAAAAACTTTTTGAGCTAGGCGTGTCACAAGGTGAAAATGTGCATATTTTTACTATTTCAGGGGCCATAACTCTAGAAATAGGGGGCGGAGCCAGACGAAAAATAGGAGGTGCGCAAGTTCATATCATGATCAAGATTCATGCAAGGTTTTATCAATGTATATTAAATACTTTTTGAGCTAGGCGCGTTACGTACTTCGGACCGACGGACGGACGGACAAGACCAAATCTATATGCTCCCACCACTCATGGGTGGGGGGGGGGGGGGGGGGGGGGGGGGCAGAAAAAGCAGAGCTTTCACAGCGCTCAACAATAACATGGCTGCCCTACACACTTAAGATTTTGATTGTGTATCTTGTAATTAAAAACTAAATAAAATTAACCTGTTTCATCAACCTATGGAAAGCCAAGTAGAGGTTATACATGTATACAATAAAACCGAAGGCTACGTTTTTCTCTGGCACTTGTGCTTATAACACACATCATTACTCTTCCATAACATCTTCTCGATGATACATTTGTTATTATTCAGTATCAGTCCCTGAGCAAATAAAAAGTCACACTCCCGGTTCTCGAACTTTCGATCTTTTTCTGGATATGCAGTCATGGCCACCAGGATGACTCACTAGTAAGGAGCATATTTTGCACAATATGAAATAGATCAAATGAGCCGTTACCAAAATTTCACCTGAGGCGTATGAGCAAAAGTAATTATAATTTAATGCAATGAAGTATTTATGTGTTAATGTTTAGGTTTAGATATACACCCGTAAATATTTGTTTACATTTGATGAAACAAAACAAACGTTGATTAATTCATCTCCCAATAAACCGATCGTATTGCAGGTATGTTTCCCTGGTGTATTTACCGTCAGTTCACAAATTTGTTTACAAAACCCAAGGAAATGGGCAGTTGAATAGGCTGGCTTGCAAAAGGTGAACTTACTAAACTTAGAAAACAAGAGGATCAAATGGTCCTAGGTCACTCACCTGAGAACAACTTGATTAAACTGAAAGATTATCCTGCTTAAAATGCGATCCCTTTTGCATAAGCAAGGTATTTCTTTGATTTTTACCAGGTGACCTAGTTTTTCACTGAACATGATCCATATTTGAACTAGAAAATCTTTCTGATTAAATTGCACGAAGATCCACTGAAAAAATGCAACGTCTATTGCATACACAACGTTAATCTTTGATTTGACCAGCTGACCTAGTTTTGACGCAAAACGATCCATATTTGATTTTGTCTTAAACTTCATGAAAGCTAACACTTTCATCAAATGTCATGAACATCCTGCCAAAATTTCGTAAGATCTTGGGTCATATGTAATTATCCCAACCGTATTTGGTAAAATTATAAAACGTTGTTTTTTTTATAAGAGGTTACGACCCAACAGTTTTGAGACATACCGCTTGTTTAGTGTTCAACCCGTTTACAGTGTGACACTACGCTTCCCTCTTTGATTGTGTCTGACGGAAGAGGGAGAGGGGGACTCTATGAGAAGCAGTTTCTAAATCTCACCAGGACTGTACTGTCTCGATATCTGTCTTCTGACCTGTTTCGTCGGGCTATTAAGGGTGTTTCTCTTATTGCTCTGTCATCTGCAAAGGCATTGAGTACATACGTTTTTTGGTTCTTAAGGTTTACTCCTTATATATTTATACATGAGCGTTTTTGTGTTCTACATGCCATGCCTTTTTGTTTCCATTACGTGTGTTAGAGATTCACCCGGAGGGGATTACTCCTATTTACACTATCCCGTGTCTTTGTAACTTGGTGGGGGCACGAGTGAGGTTTGGTGCGCACCATAAACCGGTTTAAACTCCCCAATTGTGTTTTTGCCACTGACCGTTCTAAGGCGGTGCCACACTGTGTTCCTTTGTTTATTCGTTTTGTCCTCGTGTGTTGGCTTTGTGTGTGTTTGTGGTGTGAACGTCTGCGTGCTGTGGCATTCATTTTGTGGAGGCTGCGTTTTTTGTGTGTGTGTTCATGTGTGTGTGGCGTGAACGTCTGCGTGCTGTTGGTTTCGTTTTTGGGAGGCTGCGTTTTTGGTACGTGGCATTCCCTGTCTGATATTTGTGTGTGTTTTGTAGCCCCTATTGCATTCACAGTTTTTCTTTGATTAACTTGGTGACCTAGTTCTTGACCCCAGATGACCCTTATTATTACTCCTCCTAGATGCCATCAAGACAAATATTCTGATCAAATTCCATAAATTTTCAGTGTAAAATGCAGCCACTATTGCATACGCAAGTTTTTTCTTTGATTTGACCTAGTGAGCTAGTTTTATTTTTACCCAGATGACCCATTTTCGTACTTGGCATAGATTTTATCAAGGCAATCATTCTGACTAAACTTCATGAAGATCAGTTGAAAAATACAGCATCTGTCGAATACACAAGCTAAATGTTGACAGACAGACAGTCAGACAGACACGAATGAGCGATCACAATAACAAGCAATGCTAATTATTATTATTATTATACCACATTTATATAGCACTCTTTTCATGCACTTGTACACGTTCAAAAGTGCTTTACAGAATAAATTGCAAAAATACAAACAAATACGTATACAAAGATAATGCATTCCACATAAACAAAAATCATGAATGAAAACAAGTATAATTTAAAAAACAAGATAAAAAACATAAATGTATCGGTCAGTTAACAAAATATTGTACAAAGAAGTGGGTTTTGAGCAGGCTTTTGAAAGCAGCTAGCGTGTCAGCTTCCCTGATCTTGACAGGAAGGGAGTTCCAAAGCTTTGGAGCAGTGCACGAAAATATGAGCTAAAAATATGATTGCCGGTTCTAATTTGATAAATGACGTATTTGCTACCGACAATAATGAAAATAGTTAAAAACTGAAACACATTTTAACTAGGAAATAGAATCAAACTACTATTTCCATATAAAATATGATTACCGGTTATAATCTAATATATGGCATATTTTGCTATCGACAATGATGAAAATAATTAAAAAATGAACTGCATTTAAAGTAGGAAATTGAATCAAACTACTTTTTGCATAAATGAGTGTGAAGAACATTGCCATCAGCACTTTCAGTGCTTTGTTTTGTGATGTTTTGCCACTGACCGTTCCAAGGCCGTGCCCCACTGTGTTCCTTTGTTCGTTTTGTCCTCGTGTGTTGGCTTTATGTGTGCGTGTGTGTGTGTTTGTGGTGTGCACGTCTGCATGCTGTGGATTTCGTTTTGTGGAGGCTGCGTTTTTTGTACGTGGCATTCCGTTTGATATTTGTCTTTGTTTTTTTTGTTAAGCGTCAACTTTTGTCCGCAATACCTAGGTACCTGCGCAAAAAGATAAATATCCACTAGATATTTGTCACCGACACGAATGCCACGGCAACATGAGAAATGTCTTAGGCATGGTACTGCTCACAAACCAAAAGAAGGACCTTTGGCCCTAAATATTTACAAAAACATATTGTAGGAAAATCAACAAATTTAAGTCTGTATATGTAGTGAAAATTTTGTGCAAATTGTTTCTGAAATCGGACCATGCATGTCAAGTTTTATAATAATTATTACAATTCGAGTATCCACATTGATTTTGTAAGTACTTTTTTTTACTTTTATATAAATAGTAAATGCCAAATTGTCATAAGCTAACACATTGCATCTTCACCTCCTTCACTTTTATTCACATAGTGAACCTTTGAACTATGACACAAATGTGTTTCTACTAACTCAGAAATTTATTACATTTTGCAACTTTATTACAAAACGGGTTGCAATGTCCATTTAACATTGTAATAAGCTTTCCAACCCGTTTTGTAATAATTATTACAATTTGAGTATCCACATTCATTTTGTAAGCACTTGTTTTTTACTTTTATGTAAATAGTTAATGCCAAATTGTCATTAGTATAACACATTACATCTTCACATCCTTCACTTTTATTCACATAGTGAACCTTAGAACTATGACACCAATGCGTTTCAATTATCTTAGAAGTTTATTACATTTTGCAACTTTATTACAAAACGAGTTGTAATGCCAATTTCACATTGTTATAAGCACTGTAACACGTTTTGTAATAATTATTACAATTTGAATATTCTCATTGATTTCGTAAGTATTTGCTTTCTTTTCTACTTTTATGTAAATAGTTAATGCCAAATTGTCATAAGTATGATATATTACATCTTCACATCCTTCACTTTTATTCACATAGTGAACCTTAGAACTATGATACAAATGCGTTTCAACTAACTCAGAAATTTATTACATTTTGCAACTTTATTACAAAACGGGTTGCGATGTCCATTTTACATTGTAATAAGCTTTCCAACCCATTTTGTTATAATTAATACAATTTGAGTATCCGCATTAATATTGTAAGTACTTGACTTTTTTACTTTTATGTAAATAGTAAATGCCAAATTGTCGCAAGTATGACACATTACATCTTCACATCCTTCACTTATATTCATATAGTGAACCTTAGAACTATGACATAAATGCGTTACAACTATTTCAGAAATTTATTACAGTTTGCAACTTTATTACAAAACGGGGTGCGATGTCAATTTCACATTGTAATAAGCTTTCTAACCCGTTTTTTTTAAATAATTATTACAATTTATGCATCCACATTAATGTTGTAAGTACTTGTTTTTTTTTTTATTTTTATGTAAGTAGGTAATACCAAATTGTCATCAGTATGACACATTACATCTTCACATCCTTCACTTTTATTTACGTAGTGAACCTTAGAACTATGACACAAATGCGTTTCTACTTACTCAGAAATTTATTACATTTTGCAACTTTATTACAAAATGGGTTGTGATGTCCATTTCACATTGTTATAAGCACGGTAACACGTTTTGTAATAATTATTACAATTTAAATATCCTCATTGATTTTATAAGTATTTGTTTTTTTTTCCACTTTTATGTAAATAGTTAATGCCAAATTGTCATAAGTATGACATATTACATCTTCACATCCTTCACTTTTATTCACACAGTGAAGCTTAGAACTGTGACACAAATGCGTTTCAACTAACTCACAAATTTATTACATTTTGCAACTTTATTACAAAACGGGTTGCGATGTCCATTTCACATTGTAATAAGTTTTCTAACCCGTTTTGTAATAATTATTACAATTTGAGTATCCACATTGATATTGTAAGTACTTGTTTTTTTTCTTTTATGTAAAAAGTTAATGCCAAATTGTCATAAATATAACATCGTAACATCTTCACATCCATCACTTTTATTCACATAGTGAACCTTAGAACTATGACACAAATGCGTTTTTGAACTAACTCAGAAATTTATTACATTTTGCAATTTTATTGCAAAACGGGTTGCGATGTCCATTTCATATTGTAATAAGCTTTCTAACCCGTTTTGTAATAATTATTACAATTTGAGTATCCACATTGATATTGTAAGTACTTGTTTTTTTTTCTTTTATGTAAAAAGTTAATGCCAAATTGTCATAAATATAACACATAACATCTTCACATCCATCACTTTTATTCACATAGTGAACCTTAGAACTATGACACAAATGCGTTTCAACTAACTCAGAAATTTATTACATTTTGCAACTTTATTGCAAAACGGGTTGTGATGTCTATTTCACATTGTTATAAGCTTTCTAACCCGTTTTGTAATAATTATTGCAATTTGAGTATCCTCATTGATTTTGTAAGTACTTGTCCTTTTTTTTACTTTTATGTAAATAGTTAGTGCCAAATTGTCTAAGTATAACACATTACATCTTCCCATACCTTCAGTTTTACTCACATATTGAACCTTGGAACTATGAATAATGCGTTTCAACTAACTCAGAAATTTATTACATTTTGCAAATTTATTACAAAACGTGTTGTAATGTCCATTTCACATTGTAATAAGCTTTCTAACCCGTTTTGTAATAATTATGACAATTTGAGTATCCGCTTTGATTTGTAAGTACTTTTTTTACCTTTATGTAAATAGTTAATGCCAAATTGTCATAAGTATGACACATTACATCTACACATCCTTCACATTTATTCACATAGTGAACCTTAGAACTATGACACAAATGCGTATCAACTAACTCAGAAATTTATTACATTTTGCAACATTATTACACAACGGGTTGCGATGTCCATTTCACATTGTAATAAGCCTTCCAACCCGTTTTGTAATAATTATTACAATTTGAATATCATCATTGATTTTGTAAATACTTGTTTTTTTTTCACTTTTATGTAAATACTAAATGCCATATTGTCGTAAGTTTGACACATAACATCTTCATATCCTTCACTTTTATTCACATAGTGAACCTTAGAACTATGACATAAATGCGTTACAGCTATCTCAGAAATTTATTACATTTTGCAACTTTAATACAAAACGTGTTGCGATGTCAATTTCACATTGTGATAAGCTTTCTAACCCGTTTTGTAATAATAATTACAATTTCAGTATCCACATTAATGTTGTAAATACTTGTGTTTTTTTCTACTTTTATGTAAATAGATAATGCCAAATTGTCTAAAGTATGACACATTACATCTTCATATCCTTCACTTTTATTCACATAGTGAACCTTAGAACTATGACACAAATGCGTTTCAAGTAACTCAATAATTTATTACATTTTGCAACTTTATTACAAAACGGGTTGCGATGTCCATTTCACATTGTAATAAGCTTTCTAACCCGTTTTGTAATAATTATAACAATTTGAGTATCCGCTTTGATTTGTAAGTACTTGTTTTTTTTTTTATTTTTATGGAAATAGTTAATGCCAAATTGTCTAAAGTATGACACATTACATCTTCACATCCTTCACTTTTATTCACATAGTGACCCTTAGAACTATGACACAAATGAGTATCAACTAACTCAGAAATTTATTACATTTTGCAACTTTATTACAAAACGGGATGCTTCGTTTATTTTCACTTTGTAATAAGCACTCTTAACCATTTTGTAGAAACTTCCTTGATGTTATGCTCACCAATAACCTTCTTAGTTACAATTAATGAGTAAAATTACATGCTAAAAGTACGCCACCTGACATCCTCACCTCATTCAATTTTATTCACATAGTGAACGGTAGAACTATGACACAAATACGTTTACACACACTCTGAGAAATTTATTACATTTTGCAACTTTATTACAAAACGGGTTGTGATGTCCATTTCAAATTGTAATAAGCACTCCAACCCGTTTTGTTATAATTATTACAATTTGCAACTTTATTACAAAACGGGTTGTAACATACCGCAGCTCGATATGTATTGAAACGGTAGCAATTTATATAATAAAAAGATTAAAAAGAAGAAGTTTTATCAATTTTAATGAAAGAATAAACATAAACTTCCCGGATTTATGATATTTATAACAAAGAAATATTTCCAACGTATATCCTAAAATTGGGTCTTGCTGTGAGCTTTTTTCTCGCTCAGAATGTAAACATTTGTATAGCATAAAACTGGGCGTGCATCCGCACTTGTACGTAATAGTTATATTTTATCATAATTCAGAATACTGACACTTCTTAGAAGAAGAATTCTTATTTCTTCCTTTTTTCGTGCGTGACTGATTCATTACAGAATTACTAGAATTGTTCTTTTATGGTTTTAAATGTGCTACAGTACTCTCTGACTAAATTTAAAACCAAAACCCGGTAAAATATAGATTTGAAAAATATAGATTTGAAGGCGGACTCGTTAATATGTTGTTATACGACTTTTGGACATGTCTGTATTGTTCTGAGTGACTCAAGTAGATACTTATATGCAGAGCTGACTAAAGTATTTGATCTTCATTAATGTGACAATACAAATCGGATTTCCAATATCGCTATTTTTATTTCCACCAATCTATTTTTATTTGATTCAATCAGACAACTCATTTTAGTAAACGGTTTGGCTTATGCTGAGCCCAAAGCAAGGGAGATACTGGTACCATTTTTCTCGTCTTTGGTATTACGCGGCCGTGATTCGAACCCTCGACCTCCCGCACTCAAAGCAGATGCTCTACCACTAGGCTATGGAGGCGGTTAAGTTTATAACAAGCTAGATTCTCTCTGGAATTATGGCCTTCGCAGTACTCAAAAAGTGTCCACTTTCTAACTTGAGCTGTTTCTTATCCAGTACACACTGAAGTGGATCACAGTGTTTTCACTGACATAATATCTCAGCCTAGTTGGATTACGATTCAAATTGTCTAAGTAAACCTGGAATTTTAGACGTTGAATTATGAACAAAACTGCGAAAATTAGCTCTCTAACTTAGATAGTTCCCATACAGAGCACCAAACTTGGACACAATATTTATAGGAAATGTATTCTGTACAAGTTCACAAATTTAGAGACTAGCTGGAAAGTCAAAGTATGTATTAAATTATTACTTGAAGTGAGGTGTTAAACAAATGACCTCCGTCCATCCTTCCATCCATCCATCCATCCGTCCGTCCGTAACAACTGTATCCGCTCCATATAACATAAAACACTTGAAGGATTATTATCAAACTTGGATCAAAAGATCACCTCATCAAGACAATGTGCAGAACTTATGAGTCAGCAATGTCGGCTCAAGGTCAAGGTCACAACTTAAGGTCATTTTGTGTTATCTTGTAAAAGTCTGTTTAAATATCGCATGCTAAACTATACATGTCATCCAAATTTCAAATCTGTATCTTAAAAAATATAAGTATGTCAGCAGGTTTCATTCAAGGTCACTGAAATCAGTTTTAAGATTGGTGCTTAAAACTGTACATGTCAACCAAATTTCAAGGCTGTATCTAAATAAACAAGAAAGTAAGCCGATGGGTCACATTCAAGGTCACTGAAAATCAGTTATATGATCGGTGTGTAAAACTGTACATGTCATCCAAATTACAATGCTGTATTTAAAAAAAAAAACACAAGAAAGTAGGTCAGTAGGTCAAGGTTACAGTCAATTGACCCCAATTACTTGGGGTCATAAGTAAATTATAATTAAACAGTCTAGAAAATATTATCAG
Organism: Mercenaria mercenaria; assembly: GCF_021730395.1. Lineage (NCBI taxonomy): Eukaryota > Metazoa > Mollusca > Bivalvia > Venerida > Veneridae > Mercenaria > Mercenaria mercenaria. The sequence continues at coordinate 22,117 of NW_026459510.1, read as the reverse complement.
ATACTTTTTGAAGTACTTTTACTATATAACTAATATAAAAACTATGTGACCCTCGCGGCATAATTTGAACAATCTTGGTAAAGGACCACTAAGGAATGCAACATACCAAAAACTTGGGACTCCAAGGGCAGAGCCTCTTTTTACCCAAGAGGCATAATTTGAACAATCTTGGTAAAGGATCACTATGGAATGCAACATACCAAAAATCAAAAGCCTAGGCCTTGCAGTTTCAGACAAGAATTTGTTTTTTATTTCTTATATATGTCTATGTAAAACTTGGGACCCCCGGGACGGGGTCTCTTTTCATCCCAGGGGCATAATTTGAACAATCTATATAGAGGACCATTCGATGATGTCACATGTCAAATATTAAGGCTCTATGCCTTGTGGTTTCGGACGAAAAGATGTTCAAAGTTTTCCCTATATTAGTCTATGTAAACCATACGACCCATAGGCCGGGGCCGTATATGACCCTAGGGGAAAATTTGAACAACCTTGGTTTTATATACCAAATATAAAAACCATATGACCAGAGATTTTGGAAAGGGAGACTTTTAACGTTTTTCATTTCGGTTGCTATGGCAAGCAGATCTCTATATGGAATTCCCGGCCGGACACCGGACGGTGAGCGATCACAATAGCTCATCCTGAGCCTTTGGCTCGGATGAGCTAAAAACATACTTGAGTCTTATTAGCTTTTATCTTTAGAACCCATTCTGATGAACAGTCAAACACGTTATGATCTTGCGCCTGCAAAGATAGAATCATTCGTAAACAATATGATAACGTCAACAAACAGTAACAAATATTCAGATGATAAATCTTATAAGATTCTTTCACTGGTGGTTTATCAAAGTTCCTCTCTGACTCACACCATTTGATTCGAATGAGAAGTATTTATGCTTTAAAGATTTAGGCAGCGTAATACCCACGTAATTTGAAGGATTCTGAATGTCTCTTTTCTTATATATAGTAACAATAATCCATTTGCGCCATGCTTCAAGTTATTTGCATGTCTCATAGAGTTTGTTGAAAATAATACACAATTACCGAGTAAAGAACTGATTTTAAAAATCAGCAACAATATAAAATGAATATTCTAAAAAGTCTGCGGTTTATTTATTATCATTTAGGAAATTGCTTTTGAAATCAGTTACTGTTCAAAACGTAATTTTTAAATCTAAAGTATTTCTAACGGACGTGTTCTGTTAATGTACTTCCAAAACTTGTTTATTGAAGTTTTACACATTTGCTATAGGTTATATTTTTCCCCTAGGTTTTTTTAGATTGTTACAAAATTTTTGTTAACATCCACCATTTCATTACACTTTATTACACTTTAGAAACTCTCCCATTACATTGTATATAGCTACGTTACTGAACATAAATAAGGAAGTAAATAACTTTAAACTAAATATAGAATGAATGAAATTCTTTAAAAAAGGGAGGCTACCTCGAAAGTGTCTATAAGAAAAAATACAGGAGTGCAGACGCCTGTTTTTGTAAGTAGTTTTATAAACTCCTTAAATGGTATTCATCGTTATTTTAACGAAAATATTTTTTTCAGTTCCAGATGTATGAAGCAAGTTATCTGTACACATTGTAATGAAATTCGGTTTTACAGTATCGGGACAGCAAGCCGAACAGCAATTATTTGCCTTATCATACTTACATAAATAAAGCATCGTTAATTAAAGAAGGTTTTAAAAGAATTTACACTTTATTTATTTATTTATTTGGGTTTTACGGCGCACCAACACAGTATAGGTTATATGGCGCCAAACAGGACTACAAATTTTGGTTTAACATCTCATTTACATCGAAATAAAAACATGAGGTTTGAAATCAAAATTTGCATACCTGCTGGAATCACAGAGTTACAGCAAAACCAAGTGTTAAGACCCTATTAGTCGCCTCTTACGATCATGCAAGGGTAAAGAAGTGGTTCCATTTCTTTTCATACACAGTTTGTCCCAGAACCACATGGGGCAGAATTTAAACTATTTTTGTGACAAAAATATAACAGAAAACAAATGCAACCGTAATTACACCCGTAAAGGTCTTTATTATCTCCCTTGACATACACCAGAGTGCTGCACGTGTGAAATGTTAAGGAACTACACCATCTTCGATCTTTCTCCGAATCTCATACACACAATTATGTCAGCATTGTTGCAACATTACCAGTGGCCAAGTTACTCTGAATCTTCAATTAATTTACATTCATTTAACTGGAAAAATAAACATATCTTATTGGATGGATTTAGTGAATGAATATTAGAGCAACTGGATTTTTAGAGAAGATCCTGAAAGGCCATATTAGAGAAGTTCTGTGTGGGGTAACTAGGTGTATCACATGGTGTTTAGTTTGCATAGACTTGGTGTAATTTAACTTAAAAAAATATGGTGTAAATAATTTATAAATTAACAACATTACATATGATTTTAATGACTTGTTAACATGAACAAAAACACAAGTATCAACAAATACTTATATCATTAGGTAGCAGGATACACTTTGATTCGAAATTTTGCGTGCATGTTTAGTGCTTTTAATAAATGGCAAGATCAGGACTCTCATACAAGAATATAGAAAGTTATTAAACGAAAGTTTTACACAATCCATTAAAAATAGCATGCCAAAATCATGTTATTGCATTTCTCAATTTAATAGTCCCTATTGAACTTCAGGATATAAACGGAATGGGGGCCCATCCAGCTCGTTTTTTCACAAAAGAGCGAAAAAGTTCCTGAGTATCAATCAACAAGCACGAGCCCTTCCGTGATTTGAATTTCCCGCACCAAGGTGACTCATCGATTCAACAAAGGTAGCAGCAGTTAGTTTTACAACTTACATCAAAATTTTATATGTATCGGCTGTTTAAATTTTCTAAAGAATTAACAATCATTATCTCTCACCTTAATTTACAGACATCCAAAATCAAGAAGTTCTAATTATAACAAATATTGACGGGGGCCAAAATTCGAAGTGTACCCTGCTACCTTAACAAATGAAAAGAAAGTAAACTTGCTCTGAATTGTTATTTAATATTAGACTGTGACGTACTCAAAACCAATTTAGAAATAAAAACAAATATCGGCCAGGCGTAACTTAAAAAGTTTATCAATCTATATATTCATCTGGATAAAAGCTATAGCGTAGCATGTTGTTACGCAGGAATACATTATGGAAATTTGATATCTTCCATCATATGCATTCAGATGTTCTTGTACAATCACAAGTGAAAAAAGACCCTGTTAATGATGTTATCACTTATGGAAGGTATGTTCAAAAAATTAATGGGGTTGTACGTACATGAACGAAAAAAAAATATATTTCGATTCTAGACAAATTCGCATGTAAAATCTGTTTATTAGTATTTCTTGTCCGATCCTCTTTTCTTGAGGTTGGCGACTTTTTGGAATTTAAAATATTGCAATCACAATTGTACTCTTGCAACAGTTTTTATCTGATATACATGAAACATTGTATACATAAACAACATTATGCGAATATGCAACAGTGCGAAATGCCGTGTTGAAATCTGATTGGGTTATAACGAGAAATAGCAAGATTTTGCTATATACTCTTATAAGAGTTTCAGACATGTCTTTCAGGTAATGTAACCAATAGTGATTACAATTGTCATCATAAATGAAAATACAGAAAGCACGACAAATAGGCAAAACAATATGTTTGACCACATACATGTAGTATGTTAATGGAGCAGAGAAATTCAAACGATTGTATCATCCACAAATGGTTCCTTAGACACAAAACATGTTCACAAAATTGCGTCTACCAACATAGAAATTATATTCACATAGCGTAGATTTATATGTATATACATTTTGTACATAGAATGCATTCGTCTGGAATTTATTTGGAAATAGGTATGATGCCATGTCACTTACACACACTGAAGACAAGTCTTAAACAAAGAATAAGAAATTGTTCCGATTCTTCAAAAATATCATTCTAAAGTGGCATAGAGATCATAACACAGACAAACGTATCACTGGAAAACGGAGACACTTGTGGGGTTGTAACGTATAAATACACATGTTCTCTTGCATAATCTCTCATAAAGTTGATTAAAGGTATCAAAGATAGTGTTGACTTATTAATCAATAATTGTGTATGTATAAAAATACATCATTTGCATAAGCATTCCTTCTTAGATGTCCACAGTATTTCGGTCAAACACACACATTTTTGTATTCACGGTGCACTTCTCACAGAACGTCCATTCCTAGTAAATGACATTAAATGTTGTAAGGTTACTAAAGCTTTGATGAATAACAGACGCATACAAAATGTTTCAATTGTTGACAAAAAATGTTGCCATCATTTTTCTTCACTCCTCTTACATAGCCCACAGTACATCCATCAACGCCCTGATAAGCATACCGCAAGCGGGACAATGGCTGTAAAACCTGTGGCACATCTCACACAGTAGCAGGTGTTGACAATTCAGGAACAACACCACCCTTGGTCTTACTCGGCATCTAATACAAAAATTATACATTGTATCCTGATTTACAAATAGCATAGCAAGTGTATAAATGATTGTTTTACTAAATGCGATTATGACTGTAAGGATTTATTTTAAGATTATTAAAGATTATCATTATTAAAAGTGTTTTGAGAAACCTATTTTCCGCACATCCTGCTCCTTTTCCACTGCTCCAACTAGCAACAAATATTTTTAGCAATAAACATTATAAAATGCATGGCTCTGACATAAAACATGATGAAATTATAACAACAATTTATTTAAGATTGATAAATGCACTCATTTTGTTTAAAATGCTAATATATGGATGCGATGGTTCGTTCCACATAAAATATATAAATAAAATATTGTAACATATATTTACCAGCCGAATATCGAACCAGTCGTAACTAGAACCTGGGACAATTACAATAATGCCAGTAATCAGAGTAAAACAAAAAAATGCATTTTATTTTGTTTGTTTGTTTTGGGGTTTACGCCGTCTTTCAACAATATTTCAGTTATGTATCGGCGTGTAGTTAACCTAACCAGTTCTCCTAGATTCTATACCAGTACAAACCTGTTCTCCGCAAGTAACTCCCAACTTCCACATATGAATTAGAAGAGGAGGACGAATGGTGTCAGAAGCAGATAGATGTAGAATACAGATGTTTTCTATCAAATAGCCAGATAGAACATACGCACCGCCCGAGTATCGACCTCACGACCCCGTGATCCGTAGATCTGCACTATCCCTATTGAGCTAAGCGAGCGGGTCCAAAATGCATCTTATGTTTAACTTTAATATAGTGTACGAGAATTGGCCCTAAATGATTTGTAAATATTGCTATGGAAACACTGAATACTAATGAAGATATGGTCATCATCGAAATTGATGGATGAACATCCAAAACAGGCACCGCAATTCAAAAATAAACTTTAATTAATGAATAAAAAAGAGTACATGGTTTCCTGATAATATAGTTATGCCCACCAGAAAAATATCCCTTAAATCATAACACTAAATAATCAAACGAAATACGTACAAAATGCGTCGCGCTTAATATACCTGTATATAGGACCTTAAATTTAGGTTTTTGTTACCGTTCATTTGAAAAGTGCGATTAGCTATCCGAAAGCAATTATATATTTCGGTAAAGTATACACGCATTTAGATATTTTGCTGAATATTCATTTTAATTCAATAATAAGAACTATACGCCTAGTATTTTCAAATTGGTATTCTAGCATAACAATGCTTGGGGATGTTAAATAAGGCGAGCAAAAAGATTCTTCCGCCATGAGATGTTCAACACTTTTTAACGTATGCGCGTTTCATAGTCAACGTCCCTAGAAAAAGTTTGAACGGAAGTGACGTCAACATCATATGATGATGTTGATTTTCCCGTCATAAGATTCTTTATCTTTATGGAGTTTTGAAAGCTTTGTGCTAGAATAGCGTCAACGCATGTTAGATCCGTTTTATGGCCTATGTAGAGTTCCTCACTACGCCCTGGGGCCAATCTTTAGGGATTCTGCTGATGTAATAGCAAACAAGCATACGTTTCCCCTGAATTGCTTGTATTCTGTGTCCAATTAGAATTGATATATCAGCCAGTTCTAAATAAAGGTTAACAATAACATAACATGTGTGATATGTGTTTCTGAATGTTTCGGAAGCAATAAACACAGTTGTCTTCAGAGTTATATCTTATAGGTAAAAACTCATCAAAATATTGATAACTGCATTTCTAATTTCACTCAGTATCAAAGTAACTAAATAAGAGTTGTACGACTCTTACGGAAACACTACTTGACAAGTACATAGTGGCAAGGAATTTCATTTGTTTTCAGATTGAAACAATATGAAGTTGTATTGAAATTGTAATGTAACATGTGTAATGTTATGTACGTAGTGATCCAGTATGAGTTATATGTTTAAGCTTATATTTTCATGCACTACAGTATGTAATATCAATCAATCTTTTGATAACTGTTTATGTCAATATTTTTCTCATCTTGTATCACAATATAGTGGTTAATAAATAAGTGGAAAACAGCTCTGTGACATTTGCAGAAATTATTCTGCGCATTAATATATATAGTCTAATATTACTACGTAACGAAAAGAGGAAGACTGAAGCCGATATCTTAATTAATACCTTAAAAGTTAATCGATATAACATTAGTATATCTAAGCGAACGATAAAATCGATAAATAGAATTCAAGTTTTCATTGAACTTGAAGCTCATCCAATAAGTACTAAAGGTCAATTATGTTTTGCGTTTTCAAGGATTTAATCATTTTAACACTAACGCTACAAATACCTACCTAGTAACCAGTTTAATACTAGTATCTTTTTTAACATGTCGCGTGAAAGTCCTTATATAGATTTAGTTGGTTTTTACTTCAGTAAATGACAGACAAATTCTGTATATATACAGACCGTGCAGTCTGATCAGGATCTATGCTATACGTTGCATAGAAGTGCTTCGAAACTGACAAACAATTTAAATAGGAGTTCAAACCAAGTCAAACTAATTGCCGGCATGGTCAACACAGTGATGCCTTGCCTCTAGTGCCCAAATATATATTAACAGTACCTTCTTCTGGCCCATTTACATACTGGTATATCTCCCGGTCAACAATCAGAATACATGTACCATTTTAACAAATGCGTGTCGACATTTCATATAAAAAGATTAATGTAGGGATAATACACGGTTTTTTTTGTGTATTAACGTCTGCAGAAGCCCGCGGGATGGTTTGTGACCTAGACCGAAGAAAGTTTAATAACCTATCATATTTCATTATACTTCGTTAAAAGTTTACAAATTTTCCAATTAAATCGTACTGGTATATCTTATTGATAAATAATCATATATAACGAAGCAAGTAGGAAGTAAATTACTTTATTTAAGCTAAATATAGAACAATGTTTTTCCCACGATAACAGATAAGTACATATGAATGAAATTCTTTATTTAAAAGGGAGGTTATCTCGATTGACTAATTAATACTAAAAAGACATACGTGTACACACGCCTTTTTATTTTATTTTATTTTATTTTTTGTTAGTATGGTTATTACCTTTTCAAAGAGTATATAAATACATTGGTATGTTTTTCTGTTCGAAAGTGTATAAAACAAATTTAAGATAAATATTTTTATAGAAAATAGTAATGAAATTTAATTTTTCAGTGTTGGAACAGCAACGTAAACAGCAATTAGTTTTCTCATCAGATTTAAATAAATTAGTAATTAATGAAGGTTTTAAAACTATGATTATTTTAATGGCAAGAATTTCACCGGAAATACCCCCACAATAAACCCTTGACATAACTCAGTGTAACGCGCGGGGACATTTTAACTGATATTTCTCTGAATCTCATACGCACAACTCTGTCGGTAGTTCACAAGCTGTCAAGTTACCCTATAACCTCTCTTACATTAACATAATTTGAACTGAACATCTCTTATTATTTGATTTAGTGAATTTGGGCAGCTGGATCTGTTACAAGACAGGCTTGTTGTAGGTTTATTAAAAAAATTAATGTTGAAATTATTTTTAAAACTTATTTAATGTAGTATTTTTTATTGTGTTACAAAGTATGAACAATGAACACAAAGCAAACAGAGTACATTATAAGAAATGAAACCAAACGCACGTAAAGAAAACGGTACACTTGTTCTGAATTATAATTTACTAAGCCTATGACTTCCTCCAAACGAATTAAGAAATAAACAGAATGAATATCTGGATTATTAATAATCTGTATCATCCGATCTATTCATGTGAATTAGATATGAAGCATGAACACTTGTAACATGGAAATTTTTATGTCAGTTTGGTCCCTTCGACCATACAGAGTATACATTTGTTTACTCGCATAAAAGGAATTTATAAAGCGAGATTTTGAAAAGTGTTTTATGTCGAAGAGCCGAGGGAAATCTGGTATCTGAACAGTCCTCCACTGCTTCTACAATTTCAGTCCAATTCAAATGACACTTAGTATACATCATTAACATGAAGGGAGTATACGAATGTTATTGGAACTTTTATGTTCTATTATTGTTCTAGAGGACTGGCTTTTAACTTTGCAATATTGCAATTACATACAGTTTTTGTCAAATCCACACGAGACATTGTAGAAATCAAAAACAAAGTGATCATACCAATATGCGCATACTAGTATTCAGTCAGGATTTTTTATATCTGAATACATCATTCTTTTAAAGTAAGCCCCATTTTTGGACTTAATTTAATAATGTGATAGTACAAGCATTTTCAGGGGTTAATGTTATACGATGTTGATTATTCTTGTTTTACATATAGAAATTAAAAAAAACTTTCAGAAAAAATAAATAAAAACAGGACCGTTCCTCGTGATATCACTATCAAACTAGTTTTAAATAAAGTTAAATGGAAGGGAATTTGTAAAATTTTCATTTGGTTATCACGAGGTTTAGCGAGAATTTTAAATACTCTATTTTCTTATGAGAGCTTCAGATGTTTCTTCGGTATTTTCTCGGCAGTATTACAAGAAATTATTACCAAATGTCGTCACACAATGAAGAAAAATAATTATAGAAAGCTTCATAAAAAGGAAAACAATATAACCACATAATATGTTTATATAACAGGGAAAGTCAGGCGATTGGATCATACACAAATGATCCTTTTCACAAAGTTTTTATCAACATGGAAATCTTACTCACGTAGCTTAGTTTATATTGGTCTAGATATATATAATGAATTCACTTGGTATTTATTTGAAAAAATAGGCATGTCATGTCCGTTACACACACACACACGCGCGCGCGCGCGCGCAATGGTTCCTCTTCGTCAACAATATCATTCAAAAGAAGCAGAGATCATATCACAGAGGAATGTAACATTGTCAGCAAAACCATAAATACTGGTAAGTTGTAACGTATAAATTTACATGACCCCTTGCATAATTTCTCATAAATTGATAAAACGTATTAAGAATAGTGTTGAGACAAATAATTGTCTGAATTAACTTGTTAATATGAATAAGCATTCCTTCTTAGATGTCCACAGTATTCCGGTCAAACACATTTTGTAATATTTACAAGTGTAGCAGACAGAATGTCCATTCCCATTACATGTCAATATAAATTTTATTGATGAATAATACACGTATATAAAATTTATCGAGTGCTGGAGAATCTTTTTTTTCTTCGTTTTGTCTCCATACCATTTACATAGCCCACAGTACATTCTTCAACGCCCTGATAAGCATTCCACAAGCAGGACAGTGACTGTAAAACCTGTGGCACACCTCACACAGTAGCAGGTGTTGACAATTCAGGAACAACACCACCCTTAGTCTTACTCGGCATCTAATACACATGACCATCTCCCGAAGGCGTCTGTTTTCCTCCACTAAGTTTGGTTCGTCATTCAGATCTGCGAATAAGTACAATCTTATTAAAACTATCTCCTATTATAACTTCGTTCTAAAAAAGACCTTTCCGATAGCCAATCAGAACCTTTCGTTCAACATTTTGGAAGTGAAAGTAGAAATAAAGATATACATGTATCTATATTTAACACGGGCTTCCAATTTTTAAAACTTCTCGCGCGATTACTTCCCCTTGCGGTATTTAATGTACATTAAATGAACGTAAGGGAAGGTAGCCGCTGTGGAGAGCTTTTCAATTTTCGATTTGTATATCACGGGTTTATGAAATAATAAGGTAAAAGGAAGATGGATTTGTTGGAATGCACGGCTAGGAAATGATACTTTATGGTCGATAAATGTTTTTTGTGCAGTGTGATGTTTATGTCATTTTGAAAGCTAATCCAAACATTTTTGAAGCAAGTTGTCTGATTGATTCAAATAAAAATAGATTGGTGGAAATAAATATAATGTTATTGAAAATCTGATCAAACAAGATGAACTTGAATGGTCAGCCTTCAGATCTTACATTTATGAAGAAAAATCTGCCAATAGGTATGTACTTGGGTCATACAGTATAGAAGGCAACCACTGCTGCCAATTATGTACAGACGCAGTGGTCTAAAGGCAACACAGTATGACTACGAAAACAGGATTCATTGGTTCGATTGTCCATTCCTACAGCTAAAACCAGCTAACAGTCCGATTAAAGTCCACCATATGAGTGCTTTAAACCTGCCACGCTTAAAAAACTAAAGTCTTCTGGAATATTAGCGCCTCTGCACTAACTTCCCAGTAAAACTACTATGATCAGTCTTCTTGAGGAGTCGAATGGTTATCTGTGCCGACTATAAATAATAACTCAGTACTGTACTGTTTATATAATTGGAAGATACCAGTGATAGGACTACGCCTTATAGCAAAATACTGCCTGGAAATCCTGTTTGGCTATATGACCTGTGTCGATTCGCCGTAAAACCCAACTCACTATCTGAAACATTCACATTGCAGATCCATCGAGTTTCAGTTGTTTCAAAATTGTCATGACAAGCTTTTTCAGTGGGATAAGGTCACAATTTAAAGAAATGAGATATTTAGATTAGTGTACAGGTGATAACAAATATATTTTGAAGTGTACAGATATACTTGGCCTCAGCTTTGGGCTCTAGATCTAACATGCTGAATTAAACAACTGATAACAAATGGTTTGAAAACTTTATATCTGAACAATATTTCCAAATATTTTTAACTGCATCCCTGTGCACGTCTTACAAGTCGGGCTTCGTTCTTTTCACTGTATTGAACAAAAGTAGAATGTGCCTATTTCATTACCTACCGGCACATCGAAGGCCATGTGTTGCACTAACAAAGACTCTTCAGATTTAAAACAAATAATGAACAACACCATAATTCCTGACTTTTTGAGTTTGGATCATCAGCTACATGTATTACGGACGAATATCAACATGACGCATTAAAACAGCGATAAAACCTGTTTTGCCGTTATTATTCCGGACCGCGTAATCGAAAAAAAATATTTTTTTTTCGGAGATTTTTATGTACGTGCGGGCGGGTAATTTTTATTTTTTTTTCTCGGGAATGAAATAATTGATGCGGTAGTTCCGACGAACGACATATCAATTTGGTATGGCCTAAGGCCGGAGATTGCTCAACCCTCCTCGAATAGTTTATCTAGCTTTCGATGATATCTAGTTAACACACAGCTATTCGTGAAAGGAGCCGGGATTCGTTACAGTCCATCAGCTTGCCCAGAAACATGCGTTTGTATCAATTTAAGGATAGATTTTTGGAATACAAAAAACTGCCCATATTTGTACTGATGTGCAAGACGTTGCGGTTCGGAAAAGTTATGTTGGACGCTTATTAAGCACAAGGAAAAGGCGTATTCTTCAAAATATCCGAAGTCAGACAACGATAGTATATCTCTTCGGTATGTATCGCAAGTTACCATGGAGGGATCGATCCCGATTTCCGTCGCTTAGGATGAAATAATTTTAACATTATGTCTATCGGCATTTTAGTGCAATCAAGCGGAACCATTTGAATAAACTTGAAAAAGGAGCGAATGACGCTGTTTACCAAATTAAGGAAAACATCCGTCAAGGATTTATAAGAAGAAATTGTTTAATCGTTTTTAGCTTTGGTGACCAGTCTTAGAATGCTACAGGCCAAAATAGGTATTATTCTGATGTTTAAGATCACAGCTCAGCCAGAATATCTGTTTTCTGCAAGAAGCCAGAACATCTGGCTTCTGTGAGAACATAGACTTTGTATATATAAATTAGAAATAGTAGAGCTATAACAAGTGGTTTGAATATATTTCTAGAGATAAAGAGAGACAACCTACTGCATTCCTAACTGCAAATGCTTAACTTCATAATAGCGATTATTTGTGAAACCTACTCTCCGCTTTTTCTTTTCTGTTTACCACTTTAAAAGAACAAGGCAGACTGAAAGACAGCTAAATCCTCCGCCACTGGTATAGATAGTTAAAGAGTAAACCTTTGACCTTTAGCTGTGACCTTGACCTTGAACCGACATGGCTGACTCGTGGATTCGGCACATCGACTTGATGAGGTGATCATTTGACCCAAGTTTCATGAAAATCCTTCATATAGTTGAGGAGATACAGAGCTGAAACCTTTGATCTTGAGCTGTGATCTTGACCTTGAGTTGAAATGAATGACTCATGAGGTCTTGGTGATGTGATCATTTGACCCAAGTTTGATGAGAATCCTTCAAGGGATTTAGGAGAAACAGAGTGGGCACAAACCTTTGACCCTAAGTTATGACCTTGACCTTGAGCTGGCATGGCTGACTCATCAGTTCTGCACATTGTCTTGATGAGGTGATCATTTGACCCACGTTTTATGAAATTCGTTCAAGGGGTTAAAGAGACATTGAGCTAACACAAAATGGAAGGCGTAAACCTTTGACCTTGAGTTGTGACCTTGACCTTGAGCCGGCATGACTGACTCATGAATTATGCACATCGTCTTGGATAGGTGATCATTTGAGCTAGGTTCCATATGAATCCTTCGAAGGGATTAGGAGATACAGAGCGGACACAAAATTGAAGGCTCAAAACTTTGAACTTGAGTTGTGACCTTAAACTTGAGTCGGCATGGCTGACTCCTGCACATCGTCTTGATGAGGTGATCATTTGACCAAAGTTTCATGATTATCCTTCAAGGGGTTTAGGAGATACAGAGTGGACACGAAATGGAAGGCTCAAACCTTTGACCTTAAGTTGTGACCTTGACCTTGAACCGACATGGCTGACTCATGAGTTCCGCACATCGTCTTGATGAGGTGATCATTTGACCCAAGTTTCATGAAAATCTTTCAAGGGGTTTAGGAGATACAGAGCGGACACACAATGTTACGGAAGTATAGACCGGACGGAGACCATTCCTATAACCCCCCACCACTCGTGGCGGGGGATTAACAAACATAAAACATTATGAATTATAATATAATTTTTATGTCATGCGTTTTCGAATCAGGCAGAAGTATCTGCATATTGGTCGGAAACGGGGCATATCGAATACATTACAAGCTTGATTATTATTTTTTTTTTTTTTGGCGTACTGTATTTTACAAATAATAGTATGAATAAATCAACTAGAAATATTTTCTTTGTAGCTCTCTTTTTTATAGCATAGAATGTACACAAAGCGCAGGTTATTAACGTCCGTAAGCAGGAGTGACGTCATGGCGTTTTAGTGACAACACTAGTTTTATCGTTTGTAGCGTAGCAATATGTTCTTACCGTAAAAATACGAATTTTGAATTCAAAACTGTGCTATAAGGAAAGGTACCTGATTTTTTTTTCGCATTTTACAGAAACAATATAAAATCAATTGATGCATGAATCGCTAGTTGTCATTTACTGTACGAAAGTCGTCTCGCGTAGAGTGCCTGGTGAATTTTGCCGGCATGGGTAAAAACACCAGTCCGGTGTGCATGAAGTTGTAACAAAAGAGGTAATTACGCTCAGTTCGTTTGATATGCTTAGATACGGATGCGTTGGTTCTCTGTTCAAAGCAGGTTGTTGCACAGATGAACAGGGATGTCTTCAGAGTCTTCCACTTAAATGACGACTGCTATTGGAATGTCATACACGAGAACGTCTTGCAAACCAATTTGGATAGATTGTCTGCGGAATGCGATTGACGGTTTTGGTCTTACCATCAAATTGTTTACATTAACTTTGTTCCATGGGTCCGTATCCATCAACGTTAAAGACTTGACTTTCGCGTTAGAATAACTAATATTTTATTAAGTATAACTTTGTTTATAGAAAATTCATATACTGGTGCATTTTGCTGTTTTGTTTGTAGAAACTGAATGCATTTCCCTGCCAAGTTTCATTTCAATCCGTGACAGTAACCAGAGTAAAACAAAAAAATTGAATTGTAAAGTAAAAGTTTAAATTTCAGACTTAAACCGTTGATAAGTACAGGCCCTGAACACTGACTACTGAAGAAGAAATGGTCATCATAAACATCCCAAAAAGGCACCGCGATTAAAAATAAATTTAAATTAGATAATTAAAAAATACAGTTACCTCGTAGATGGTTCTTCAAATATTTTGGGTGCATGGTCTTCTAATAATATAGAAATATCCACCTGAGAAATATCTCTTAAAACATAACGTTTGATTAAGAACGAAATGCGCACTAGATACAGTGGCGCTTTATATACCAATAACTGGGTATGGTAACTAAGTTAAGGTTATTGTCACATTACCATTCATTTGGGAAAATGCGTTGAACTATTCGAGAGCAAGTATTCTTCGGTAAGATATAGACATAATCATACGTTTCTATATTAATTTGAATTCAATAAAGAAAAAAAAGGGCTAGATTTTTCAAAATGATAATTATTCTAGCATAAAAAAGTTGTTCTTATTTCTTACATTTAAGGATGTATTAAAATGAGAGTAAAATTGAGCCAACAATGTGATTCCCGCGCTTACGTGCTGTTAAACGATATTTTACAAATGAGCGTTTCCCGGACAACGTAACCAAAGCACGGACCTAGAACGCATTTTTTCAAGAAAGTTTGAACGGAAATGACATCAGCATCATAGATAACGTAGACATTTCCGATCATCGAGTTAAAGCTTACTTACGCTGGTCATCATATTTATCGTGATAGCTTTTTGAACGTTTTATGCTAGAACAGCCCGAATGCATATTTGTTCTGTGTTGTAGGCTATGCCAGACCTTTGGGTTAGGTTGGTGTCTACGCCAATCTTTTGGGATTCTGCTTATAAACATTTAAAAAAAAAAGTATGCACCATCACTCTAAGTAAGATTAATTCAAGTAAAAACTAAAAGCGATCGACTCGCACTGAAAATAAATGCCTCATAAAAATCTTTCCCCATATTTAAATATTTAACGAGCAATATTGAATCATACGCCGTACTATTAAACAGACAAATTTTAGGAAAAATATTTCTTATGCGATTTCATCAAATTTAGTCTTTGATAGGACTTCGTAAGTGTCGAAACCCTCGAATTAATGCAGTCATGAATTTCGTTCAAGAATGGGATTTTAATTTACATGATCACAATTTGTAAGTTTACGGAAACGCGAGTACAGTTTCAAAACATGATGGTTTCCAATATTTCAGTTGGAAGTTACCTAGGCGCCCCTGGCGGACAGGAAGATGAAAATGCATTTTTCGCAGCAAAGAAATGGTCTTTTGATTGCTCCAAATTACTAGTATTAATTATTAAAGTCTTGAAAAGACTATATAAAGGCATCCTAAAAACAAATTAAGTCTAACGGGTGTGACCAGTACAAGCTATGCTAGAGCGGAAATGTATACGTACACTATGAAATGCAAGAAATGCAAAATGAAATCCTATACCTTAAAAATGAGGGAATTTCCCATTTTTTGTTTGAAGGCAAGAATGTAAGATTATATATCTAAGGCATTTTTCATAACCTTGAGTTAAAACTGGGAGAATTTCTCAAAACATACGTGTACTGATGATTATATTCATATAATATCCGTTTAATGTTCTAATGTTAATTAACAAATATTAAAAAAATACTATTCAACAATTTATATGTCTCATTGTGTTGATAATTTCCATTATGAAAATAATTACAGGTAAGGACAGTCTCAAAATGCCTCCGTAATCGTTTTAGTAACAATTTTAAATAATTGTAATGTACTGAATATGTTTAGTAGGCAGTCCGGTACCAGTTTTTTATTTGGTGATCTTAGCGAATACGGAAACTTACACAGACGGACAAGCACTGGGACTTTAAAACTTCAACATCTAAGATTTAATTAAAGATGCTGTCATCAGTATTAACTAAACCGGAAATTTCTTAGCAACACTTACGCTTATGGTAACGTCTTCATTGTTTTATTAGTTTTGTCAATTTTACATTAGCTCAGAACCATGACTGTTAGTGTTATACCTAATAAATAGTAAAAGAGGGATTATATTGACAAATCATGTGTCCATTTGCATTTCCCTTTCATCTTCCGTTTTGATAAAATATGAAACTTTTGCTGCAAAGGATAATATATTTTTGTTCTGGGGTTTAAGTCGGAAAGATAGTTCAGAGCAAAAACTCTAAACAGACGGCTGTTACTTTACTGTTAATTTTAGTGAGATGATAGTAAAAGATACAATAGTTGCAGATGTTTCACTAATTCTTAAATGTGTCATATGTAAAACAGGGACTCTTATTCCATTTAAGTATGTTGAGTTGAAGGAGTGAGCGCTCGAACTCAAAACTCTTGGCTCAGTAATACTGGACAACTGCGTCCGCTCTATCTATCAAGAAGTACAATTGTTTGAAGTATAATGATATTGAATGTTATAGTCCATTCATTCTCTTACCATGTCATCTATCCGGTAAAATAACCAATCCGATGGTATCAAAACAAGCGATATCTGTTGACATACTACAGATTAAGCAAAACGAATATATAATGTAGAGTGGTCAGCCATTTCTTTGTTGAAAAGTCATGTAAAAGTTATCAATTTACAAAAAGCTATTAAAATGATATTACAGTCAATGATTTATATCGCTGTTCTCTATGGGTAAGGAACTGCTACTGTATTCAATTTCAGCACTTCAAGTACTGATAATGGATACCGAGCCATTCACCCGAAGGTAGTTCTAATAGTGGAGTTGTTTTCATGTATATATTAACACAAGTTTTACTCCAATTTCTCTACTTTCATAAAACAAAATGCTAATAAGCGCCGACATATCCATCAACCATCACGGCCTAAATATTTAGTATTAGGTAGGTTTTTTTTCAAAAGTCAGACTACGTATATATAGATGCTATTAAAAATTAAAAAAAAAACTGTAGCTAAGCCTTTCTGGTTATTTTAACTTTTCAAAATCAATGGCAATTATTATTTACTGACTTCTTAATATTATTTTTTTATCATTGCTGGTTGAATTACATGTCTTCTGTTTTACTTGTTATAATGATCGAAATTTTGTTATTTTTCTTATAATTACATTTAATTTTCAATTCTGTTGTGGTTCCATACAATTTTATTCTATTTTGTAACAGTTTTATTAGCTGTTTGTTATACGATACCCTGTAATACCTTTTTAAAAATTAGGCGAGGATGTCTTAAAAGATAAGAACACCCCCACTCCCCCACCCCGATTTTGGAAATGTCTTGGGTGTGGGTGAATCTGGATACCATTGATAATTATACATATTACACGGATTTTATTCATTTGCTTGCGCATTCTATCACATGACATACCGTTGATCAGAGCCATCTGACTAAATATGATATTTTACTACAAAAAAGGTGGGATAGATAATTGATATAGGATGGTTTTAAGGTTTGTTTAATAAAAAATAACCGAATCATGATAATTCTTTGATTTAGTAATGTTGAGAATGTCCCCAGTGGCTAAAATAAATACAGTTTAAAACTGTATACTATGGCGTACCGTTAGGGTCGAAAATGCCGATTTAGCTTTAAGACAATTTGATTAAGTACGACCCAGGGTCGGTCATATTCCAATTAGTATGACCCTGGTTGAGAATTAGCTTAAAGCTATTTCATTTAGTACGACCCTGGGTCAGACAATTTCAATTTGTATAATACTAAATTGAATTAGTACGACCCTGAATTAAGACAAATCTATTTAGCTTTAAGACAATTCGAATTAGTACGACCCTGGGTCGGACATATTCCAATTAGTATGACCCTGGGTCAGACATATTCCAATTAGCTTTAAGCTAATTCCGAAATAGTATGACCCTGAATTAAGATGAATCTATTTAGCTTTAAGACAATTCGAATTAGTACGACCCTGGGTCGGACATATTCTAATTAGTATGACCCTGGGTCAGACATATTCCAATTAGCTTTAAGATAATTCGGAATTAGTATGACCCTGAATTAAGATAAATCTATTTAGCTTTAAGACAATTCGAATTAGTACGACCCCGGGTCGTACATATTCCAATTAGTATGACCCTGGGTCGGACATATTCCGATATGTCTGACCCTGGGTCGTACTAAATATGAAATAGCTTTAAGCTAATTCCGAACCTGGGTCATACTAAATATGATATGTCCGACCCTGGGTCGTACTAAATGAAATAGCTTTAAGCTAATTCTCAACCAGGGTCATACTAATTGGAATATGTCCGCCCCTGGGTCATACTAAATCGAATTGTCTTAAAGCTAAATCGGCATTTTCGACCCTAACGGTACGCCATAGTATACTGAAAATAGTCTAGAAATCAAACTATTTTATATACGCCTACGTGTTTATGCGTAAATGAAATGTTTTCTTTACCAATTTATGTTCCAATACGTCAATGACCTCAAAACCAAACCATTTTTAGTATACAGTTTTAAACTGTATTTAAAAATAGTACACAGTTTTTAAACTGTATCTAAAAATAAATATAGTTTACAACTGTATACTAAAATAGTTTGGTTTTGCGGTCATGGAGGTAGTGGAACAACGAGTGGTAAAGAAAAACATTTCAAGGTAACGTGTAGTTGATATCTTCACAGAAGTTCACAGAAAAATTATGTTACGGATATCTGTCATGTGTTTTACGAATCGGATAGAATTGTCCGTCCCGAGGGCACCTGCGCATTGGACGGTAATGAGGCTTGCCGGAGTACACGAAGAAGTTTGAAAAAGACGTAATGTACACGAACAGTGTTACTATCAATTAGAATACAGGGTTTTTGTCCCGGCCTTTTACATGCTATTACAGTACACATTTGTCAACTTGGAAACTATCCTCAGTACATATAATACGGCTATCCCTAGTACAGTATTGTAATCATTTCTAAGGGCATATCTTTAACAGTTTAAAAGTTACATTGCCAGTTCTTACAATGAAAATAGTTTAGCTTATGCTTGTAAAATCGTACGATTCAGAATTTTAATATATTCGAAATATTTCTTTAAAATAACAATATTTGTCGAAATTCTGTGAATTTTGAGGTGATCATCTCAGATGTTTAGTAAACGTTTTCATGCTCTGCTAAATCGTAAGCATTGTACAATACACTATCGTCGAAATTAAGCATTCAGCTATTACTTCAAACACTGGTTTCATTTGTGGATACGGTAGATAACCGTTAATACAGCAAGATTTTACCTCTGGTGAAGAAAAACAACTGCACATTTGCCTGTTACTTATCACTTTCTGAGCTATATCCGGTGTCCGTTTCCCCACAGTGTTCATGAATTGAAAATATCAGCGCTCGTGCGGAATCGTGACACCGTGAACCAAAATAATTTGGCACTTTTTGCAAGAAGTGTCAGGTCGTATTTCGTTGGTCAAAAAATGTTGTGCTAAGGCACAGAGCATTTCACTTAAACTTAATGGTCTAAATGATTAGGAAATAATCTTCAGGCCACAATATGCTACTTTCTAAGCAGTCCCCCCTCACCAAATGTTAGACTTATGAGAATTTTTTTTTTCTGGATAACATCGGTTCTTCTGGCAATGACTTGCTGAAAACAAACGTGCTATGGTGCGGAGTACTTCTGTAAGATGCTCAAGTGTGGAGCAATTTTTCAACAACCACCTTTTTTGAAGATCTGTCTAGTTTTTACCTACTACATATCATTATAAATTTTCAAAGTCATGCGATTGTATCTGTTGTTTCATTTTCAAGTTAATTTTACTATGAAGAGCTGAAGGTCGCCAAAGTATCAATTCCTACGACGCCGTAAACAGATGAATCAAAACTTAATAAACCAAACGTGTTGCCAGTTACAGCATTAATACTCAATATAATTTTAAGACCTATTAAAAACATATTGCAAAAGCACCTGTAACAGAAAGCTTAACAGTCGGGTCATTAACAAGAGGGTCACTGACCCTAAAGCGCTCACCTGAGTTACAGGATTTAAGTGTGTTTGCATAACGGAATGGTACAAGTATTGATAGGTTTCTTCTATGTTAGCCGTCACACACATTCTTTAGCCTAGGGCAATAGTTGGACAGAACAACTCTGACATCACACACCAAAAATCAAGGCTCTAGCTATAATCATTGATTCAGAGAAAAAGATGCATGTGGTCCAACTTTGAAAACCTGTATCTTCAAACACGTGAAAGTAGGTCACTAGGTCAATGTCAAGGTCAAAGTTTATTTCGGTACACAAATCTACGCATGTGGTCCAAATCTGAAGGCTGTAGCTACAGAAATGGGAAAGTAGGTCACTAGGTCAAGATCAAGGTGAACTCATGTCAAGGTTCATCTAGCTACTCAAAATTATACATGTGGTCCGAATTTGAATCTTGTAGGGTATGGACAAGAAGGTTTTTGAAGTTTTTCCCTATACAAGTCTATATATAAATCATGTGACCTAGGGGGATAATTTAAACAAACTTGGTAAGAACTACTGGACGATGCTACTTTATAAATATCAAAGCCCTAGGCTTTGTGGTTTTGGACAAGAATTTTTTTTAAAGTTTTCCCTATTTAAGTCTATGTTAACCATGTGACCTCCATGCCAAGTATCAAAGCCCTAGGCCCTGTGCTTTCGGACAAAAAGATTTTCGGGCCAGCAGTTTCACACACGAAGATTCTTGAAGTTTCCACTATAAAGTTATAGGGAAAGTGACCACGCCCTCTGGTGGCCATGTCTTTTGACGAATAAAAATAATTTGAACAATCTAGGCAGAGAGTCACACAAGGACCATTTGTGTAAAATTATTCTAAAATCAGGCAAGCAGTTTCATACATGAAGATTTTTAAAGTTTCCACTATATACATATCGAAGGAAAAGTGACCACGCCCTCTGTAGGCCATGTTTTTTGACGAATCAAAATAACTTGAACAATCTTGGTAGAGGGTCACACAAGGACTATTTGAGTAAATTTTTTCTAAAGTCGGGCAAGCAGTTTCATACAAGAAGATTTTTAAAGTTTCCACTACATACATACAGGGAAAAGTGAGCACACCCTCTGGTGGCCATGTTTTTTCACGAATCGGTATAATTTGAACAATCATGGTAGAGGGTAATATAAAGACCATTTCTGAGAAGTGTTTTGTATATTTAGCTCTGGCAGCCGCTATGTGCAACCAAGCGGAACCGTTTGAACAAATTTGGTAGAGGACCTCCAAAGGAACATCATGGGCAAGTTTCATCAAAATCCATTCAGTGGTTTGAAGAAGATGTCGACGACGAACGAATTGATGGTAACACAGACACACGGCGGACACAGCATGATCACAATACCTCACCATCAGCACTTTGTCCTCAGATGAGTTAAAAAGTGCTAAAAAATGTAGCGAAACTCAACAAAAGAAAGCAGAAATCTCCGTCTGTAAGTCTTGTACCTACAATGCGAATTTAGCTCAAAGAAAAAAGAATTCTAGTCCATCCCTGTTCCCTGAACAAACATTTAACATACATAAATCCACTGTTTCTTCAGAAAAGGTAGATCGAAAAACGTGTAATTTTAAAATAGCATTTAATTTTGGACCAGCTCAATGATCGAAGTTCATAATATTCCAAAAGTCGAATTTTGACCTTACAGTGAATGAACAGCCTGTAAATAGGTTAATACTGTATTTTTTAAAGTCAAATATCGAGCAAGCAATAAGTGTCAAGCCAGCTCGAAGATCAGACTTCAAATTGTGAAAAACTGAATTTCAATGTGTAACTGAAACTGC
>NW_026459509.1:0-13712 GCF_021730395.1 Mercenaria mercenaria | reverse complement strand
TTGAGTCCACAAGAAAATTTACCAGGTAGAGATAGGCAAATCACCTAAAAAGTGGATGTAAAGCTGTTTTCCCAAAAAAAAGTGGTTCGTTTTCTCCCCCGCCAGTAATAAAAAAAATTTACATAAAATTTAAGTGGTCTCGATTTTTCCCACCGAGTAATAAAAAAGTTACAATAAAATTATTTTAGAAAAAACAAAGGGACGTAATTCAAAAAAACAAGGGGCCTCATGGTGATAAAAATTTGGGTCCAAGTTACATCAAAATCTTCCAGCATGAAGAAGAATGTCCGTACCCCCCCCCTTCTTGAATTTGAGCTTTGCCCTTTAAATATGCCCTTTGCCCTTAGACTAGGGCCCTGGTTCTGTGTGTGTGTTGGGTTTTTCGTCTTTGTCAAAATTTTTCAGTCATATAAACGACGGGGCCCTGGTTTAGCGATGCAACCGACTTAGTGGTAACATTTGTAAAATTTAAAATCAAAATCCCCCCATGCATGAAGAAAAAAATGCTCCGACAAGTCATTTTGTGTTGACCTTTTGGTCTTAAGTTGCCCTTGACATTAGCCTTTGGGGGCGGGTTTTGCACAGGCATGTTGTTTTTTACCAGGTGAGATGGTCAAAAAAAACCCCTAACTTTGGGTGTAACATGCATTTTGTCCCACAAAAAGTTGTCTCGATTTTTCTCGCCGCCAGTAAAAAAAAAGTTACAATAAAATTATTTATAGAAAAAAAAGGGATGAATTCTAAAAAAAAAGGGTCCTTTGGGTGGTAAAACTTTTGATCCAAGTACTCAAATCCTTCCATGCATGAAAAAGAAATGCTCCGTAAAAGTCATTTTAAAATTTGAGCTTTGATCTAAAATGACCTGACCTTAGACTAGGGCCCTATTTTGCGCATGCAATCCGTCTTTGTTGGTGAAATTTTTGCAAGTTAATCACAATCCCTCCATGCAGAAAAAGAATCTCCAGACAAACCCCTTTTGACTTTGACCCCAATTTTTGGGACTTGCCCTTTTAAAAAGCTGGGGCCCGGGATTTGCGCATGACACATATCTCTCAGGGGGAAAACATTTGTGCCAAGTAATACAAAATCCCTTCAGGATGGGGGGTTATGGACCGCGGAAAAAGCCCTTTTGCTTTTGACTCAAATTGTGACTTGATTTGAGCTGGGGGTCCGGTTTTGGCTGACCAAAGTCATAATGGGAAAAAATTTGTCCCAAAAAGAAATATTAAAATCCCTTCAGGTGCAGGTTATGGACGGGCCCCGAAATTGCGGACGGACGGAGGAATGAGGGAAAAAAAAAAAAAGCTTTATAGCCCCCGAAATGGGTTTCAAACATAGGGGCTAATAATCATATGCTTACACCAGATAATGTATGTAACGGTTAAAACTGAACGTGTTTTTCTTGGGAATAAAAAAAAAGTCTTTATTTTTTTCAGACTTTTGTTTATTAAAACTTGTTTTATTTTGTTCGGAAATTTTTTTTCCCGTGTTTTTTAACGGCTTTGTTTTTTTCCCTTTTTTGAAAAACCCGGGGGGGGGGAAGGGCGTGGGGGGGGTTTGGTCCGGTTTTCCCTGGGGCTGTAGGACGAGGTTTGTGAAACCCGCTTTTAGTCTATTTGGGTATGGGAATTTTTTTTTCTTTTTTTGCAAAAAACTTTTTAACGTATTTTAGGTTTGGAATTTGGGTAAAAGGAGTCTCGTTTTTTCAATTTTGTCCCCGTACGTATTGTCAATTTTGGTGTAACCACGATTTTAGAGCGGGGGATGGCCTTTTTTTTACCTGAAGGGATGTTTTGTAAGGGGGGATGGCTTTTTAATGGAAGCTTTGTTGAGTGGGGGCTTTTTTTAGAAGAATGACTTCGTTGCCAGTGGATGTTTTTTCATGAAGAGTGATTTTGTTGCCGTGAAGTTTTTTTGGAATTCTTTGTAAGTCATGGTGGCTTTCAAGGGGAACCTGCCTTCGTAAGGGAGCGGGGCTTTCTTAAATGAATAATTTTTAAACGCGTGTTTCGTCCCGCCCTCAGTGCAAAAATTCAGAACCACCCCCGTCGACGGGGAGGTCCCTTGTTTTGGGGGCGTATAAACAGTAATGTTTTGGTTTTTGTATTGGTATGGTTCCCGAAATTTTTTTTGAATGAAAAATTCGAAAAAACATTTTGTGTGTATTTTTTTTTATTGTTTTTCCCCTTTAAACCCCAACCCTTTTATCCCGGAAATGTTGATTTTAAAACATAAGTTTCCCCGCAAAAGGAAATATCGTAAAATCCCAATGTTATGGTCAGGCTTTTTTCCCAGTCAGTTTTTCTCTTGGATCTTTTTTCATCCCCTGGTTATTGTCCCTCTTCTTTATGCCTCAAAATAGGGAAAAACTAACTAGATGTTTTTCTTTTATCCCTAGGCAAGTTATTCCTCACGCAAGTATTTGTACACGGGAAAACCGGCTGGTTAATTCTGACTACCAAAATCGGTTAGTTCCCTTTCGTATTTGTACTAATAGATAGGGAAGAAACAGAAGCAAGTTGCCCCTAGCTGATTACACCCACATCAAGTATCGCATTTATCAACTTTGTTTGTAAAAAGTAAAAGGAAAACATTATGCAAGTCCCCCCACCCCCCACCCCCTTAGTTAGTTTAAACCCTAGTTTTATCCATCCTAACCCTTCAGTTGCTGTTAACAAAACACGAGAAAGAGAAAATAACGAAATCTTTTGTCTCCCCAAGGTAAATCCTCACCCCTACCGCTTCTCATCATTTTTGTACAAAACAATCTAGATTAGCTAACCAGATGTTGTTTTGCCTGTCACTATTTTAACAAAAATTTAACAACGAAGAAAAGGTCGACTGAAAGTTTTTTTCCTAAGTAAAACTGAATGGTGGGAGACCGTGCTGTAACCGGTGTTCACAAAAGTTTAAAAAGCAGCCTTTTTTAAGAGGTGGGGTAAATGAAAATTACTTGCAGCATCAATTTTTTATTTCGGAAATTAAATGTTTTGACTGCTACTTTTCTCGTTTGTTTATCCTGCCCCTTCAAGTGCATTTTATAAAGGGTTTTGGGGAACAGCCCCTCCAAATGTATTTTTTTTTTAAACAAAAGAAGGAAATACGGTTTTTAACACTTCTTAATGTATTTTGGTTCATTGTAATACGTAGAAGTCTGCATAAATGTTTTATTTTTAGTGGCGCGTTAGCTTTTAATAAAGTTTTAAATGTAAAAAGTCGGGGGCTCTTTTTAAACTGGTAAGCATTTTTTCCTTTTAAAAAAATTTAAATGAAAGGCTTTTTTTGACGGTTCAGTGCCTTTGTTAGTGCAACATGGAATATTTGGGAAATATTGTTAATAAAAAATATTTCATGGAACCCTTTTTTTTTAAATTTTAAAAGTAACCCATGCCAGCGGAGTTTAAAATAGCCTTTTTTTTTCTTTCTTTTATGAATTTTTTTAAAATAAATTTTTTTGTTGGGGAGTTTTTTAAACATTTTTTCAAAATTAGTAATTTTCGTGTTATTTGCAGTTATTTAAAATTTTCACAGCTTAAATACTTATGATAACCTTCGTCTAATTTTTTAGGGAAAAAAATCGTAAGGCATGCTGCTATATTCCCCTGGTTTTTTTTAAATGGAAATAAAGAGCCAAAGTTGGGTTTCCTTTAAATATCTTTGTCGACGCTTTTGATTTTTACAAAAAAGATTTAGGTTGGGGGACTTGTTTCCATGGTAACTCAATTAAACAAGAAACCACAATTTTTACTAAATTTAAAAATTTTAGGCTTTGTTCTTTCGTATAAAAACCATTATCAATTAAAAACTAAAAAATAGGTTACAAATCAAATTGTCCAATTTTATTAAAAATGGTGTAATTGAAACCCGTTCCCCCAATTAAACCAAATAACATCGTTCCCATCATCCATTTTCTTAATTCCGTTTTATTTCGATTAATACAAAAAAAAGGGTTTTTTAAAAAATTTTTAGGGAAAAAACACTGATAAAAATATTTCACCCAAATAAGGCTTTTTTATAAATGTCTATGAAAAATGAGTAGAAGGGGGGCCCTTTGGTCAAACAAAGGGGCCATTTGGTGCCCTGTTACTAAATTAGTAATCATTTGCATAAAAGGTTTTATAAAGTGCGCGTGTGCGGCGGCCATTTTGATTCTAATGAGTTTTATAAAAAATGCTTAGGAATGTTTGTAACTTATTAGGGCGTGTTCGCGCACATCGGGGGTTTCGCCCTCGGTCACTAGCCAAAAGTTTTCCTATATATTTAATAAATGCTTTTTTTCAAAGAGAGAAACATAGTGCCCATTTCAGGAACAACCTTTCCTTATTTTAAAGAGTTATGTAAAAAGATATAAAATAAAGAGAAAAGTAGGGGTCTGTATTTTTCAAGGGAGTTTTTGGCAATTACTGTAAATGACTAAATATCACATTTGGCCCCGGGAAAGTATCTCATACTAAATTGAGCTTGTTCACCGAATAAACCTGTCTCCCAGTTTCCTAAAAAAATGTCAAAATACATCCCAGTGAATTTTAAAAAAAATTTCTCAATTTAGACCTCTGTTAAGTGAAAAATTGTATTAAAATACTTGACAGATTACGGACTAGACCGTGGCTAACGCTGGTTCCTTTTATTTTTTGTTGGGCCCCGGAGTAACACGAAAACAAACTATACGCATGCGTTATAAAAACCTTAGTAAAAAAATCATTCAAAAAGAAATGTATATATAATTAGTACTGTAAACCCGTCATTAAAACTTACGAGATACCTATTTTTTTAAATGAAATTAAAAAAACAAACTTTCCCACTCAACGGATGAAACCCTCGTTTCCCCACGTAAATGAAAAACGTTTTTTCCCCCGTTTGTTACGTTTTATCCGTTGTTTTTAACTAAAATAGCAATCAGAAGGCGGGAAAACGAACCAAAAACATCTCCAATAAAGTCGTTTTGACGATGAAAAAGTCGAATTTTAAAATAACGCTCTTTTTATTAAAAATGCCCTCGCGAATTCAAAAAAATGTTTTTTAAGAGAGTGCACAGCCGTCATTCCTGGAATTCTGGGTGACATGGAAAAACTTTCCCTTTTAACATTTCACCGGCGCAGACGAATTTTGCGGGGATACGGAAATTTCAGTAGGTTCTCTTTAAAAAGGGACAACGGTAAGTCGAATATGATCAGAGAATAAACTATTTTGACAGGTTTAAAACCTTCTTTAAGTAAAAATACGATGATTTTCTGCCCGATTTATAGCGCATTAATTAATGTTACTTTCTTTAATAAACCCCGTCAAAATCAATAGAAATATTAACAAAATTATTATACAAATCCCAGCCCGGAAAAATTCGCCTAATGAATAAAAGGTTGAATAGAAATATCTTTTCCTAAAAACAGCCAATCGGATGCTTTTTTTGACAAGCGGTCATTTTTCCATCAGGTTGGAACGTATCGTTACGTCTATCCCCGCTAAAGGAAATTATATATTGTTTTTAAAAGAGCGCCGTTAACGCTTATACTAATTCAAAAATGTTTTTAGAAAAAATTCTTTAAAATTTCCCGTCGAAAAAACAGAAATATATTTATGTTCTACAACTTCTGCCCGGAAATTAGTATGATAAATTTTTTTGGGGGTTGAATAAAAAAAATCGTTTAAATCCAAAAACCCAAATGGGGAATGCGT
This sequence comes from Mercenaria mercenaria, assembly GCF_021730395.1. Taxonomy (NCBI): domain Eukaryota; kingdom Metazoa; phylum Mollusca; class Bivalvia; order Venerida; family Veneridae; genus Mercenaria; species Mercenaria mercenaria. The sequence continues at coordinate 8,039 of NW_026459509.1, read as the reverse complement.
ATTTTGACAACGGTAATTTTTTTTCCAATACAGGTTAAGCCCGTATCGTTTTACGTTACTCACGCTTTGTGTACATTATTTTGTTTTAAGGGGTTAACGCTTCATACATAAGTTAGAAATGTTTAAAAGCAAAAGTCTTTAAAAAAAACCCGATACGAAAAGAAAAAAAGTTGAATATGTTACCCGATTCGGTTAGCTCGATACTGGTTTTTGCACGATGTGTTTGTCGGCCCCGATTTTTCCCTTAAATTTCAAGAATTATTTATCATTACCTCGATATGTAGTCGTATTTTGTTTAGGTCGATTAGATTTTTCAGTCCCGTAACTTCCCGTCTGTTTTTCCCCGGTTTCGTCGATTCACAGCTTGTCAAAAAATTCCCATGTTTGTGTAAGGTGTGAAATTTCCCCTTTTTGTCGGTGATTTTTTATTCTAATAAGTTAGTTTGTGTTTTTTGTTTTTAAATTTTTTAAAAATCAATTTAAATGTAGGAGTTTGATTAATTCCAATAATTAGTGTTTAAAACAGCGTGCAAGCGGGCCAAGTGTTTTAAAATTTAAACAACGAATTTGGATAAAAATATTTTTTTTTTTGTGAGGGAAAAAAGTTCCCCCTTTAGGGTTGGGAAATAATTTAGTGTATTTAATGGCAAATTTTTTTTATCGAAGCACAGTCAAAATGACTACTCACTGGAACATTAAGCTACATTCAGCTTGTTTGGGGAAAGGAATAAAAATGCGAATGTTACAATTTTTTGAAAAAATTTAAAAAATTGTATGTTGTACTATTTAAATTTGGTGTTTTATTTGTCAATTAAAAATTAAAATTTTCCCATTTGTTTTCATTTTTTTTTTCCGCTTTCAAACCCCTTTGAAAATGCATTAGTGCCGACCAAATACAAGTGTCCCAGATGTCGATTCGTTTGTCGAACTTCGGATCGTCGATGCAATTTTTTTGGGCCCCTTTAATATCGAAGTCGGTTTTTGATGTACAAGCACCTTTTAATCGTTCAACGATAAACGTGATGTGCGTTTACCCGAGATCCTTTAACCCATGATATTTACCTGTAGAAAAGGAGATATAACAGTTCGCTATAAACCCAAACAGGGAAACAGGGGAAATTTTTAAAGCGATGCGCGTAGTTTAACATTTGGCCGCTTTTTGAGCGCTTTTTTTAAATTTTGGTATAGTTTATAAATATAACGGAATTAAAAAAACTAGGTTATTGAGTTTATTTATTTCCCCTAAAGGTTTTTAATGGTAATAGAAAAAATTGTTTCTGTTCTTTAATCCTGTGAAAAACTATTGACCCGGCAGTAATTTTAAACACGTGGCTGTCTTACCTTTCCCTATCTGTTAAAAAACTAAAAGTAAACATTTTCTATTTTGCTTGGAACGGGTTTAGCGTGTTTTGTTAAATGAAAGGTTTTGACGGTATATGCAAAATGATTTGTTTTTCACATACAAAAAAGGGAGCGAAAAATTTACAGGGCGAAGTTAATAAATAGGCCAAAGAAAAGTTTGATTGTTAAAAATAAAATTATAGCATTGCTTTGATTTGCTGCGTACGGCGATTTTGTTTTGGGCGCCAGGGCAAGATTAAAATCAAAGTAATTTTTAAACCTGATGAAGGGGTTAGGTTACTGTATTACCTAACCCCCTCCTCTCCCCCCCTCCTCCCTCCCACCTCCCCTTCCCTCCTCTCCCTCCTCCCCTTTCCTCCCTCTCCCCTCCTCCTCTTTTCCACTCCCCCCTCCCCCTCCTCCCTCCCCCTCTCTTCATCTCCTCCTCCCCCTCCCCCTTCCTCCCCCTCTCCCCCTCCCCCTTCCCTCCTCCTCCTCCTCCCCTTCCTCTTCTCCATTCACTCCTTTCCCCCTCCTACTTTCCTCCTCCTCCCACTCTCCTCCCTCTCCTCCTCTCTCCTCCATCCTCCTCCCCCCTCCACTCCTCCTCCTCTCGTCCTTCCTCCACTCTCCCCCTCCACTTCCTCCTCCTCTCCCCTTCCTCCTCCCTTTACTCCTTTTCCTCCTTTTCTTTTCTCTGCCCAAGAAGCTAAGAAGGCAAAAAGAAAAAAAGCAAATGTCTTTTTGATAAAAAAATCATGTTTAAAATGCTCAGTGTCCTGTTTGCCCCAAAACTTTCTCAAACCCAAAAACATTTCGGAGCATCCTTATGGGGCCCGGAAAAGCGAAGCCCCTGAAAGTTTTTCACCGCCTTACAGGGGACATTTCCCAAAAGGGGGATCAGTTTTTAAAAAAATTTTTTATGGTCGTTTGGCCAAGTGGTAGTGGAAAAAAAACTGAAAAAGGGCAAGGAAAACTGTTTTTTCTAAAAACTTGTGTCAGCCTCGCGTATCTTGGTGTTTTGGACAAAGGCAACATTGTATGATGAACTTTGGCGTGAAATTCCGGGGTCGAAATTTTTAACGGGTTTTCCCGATACCCAAAAGATTCCAAAATATAAAGTTAATGAAGGAACCTGTGGTCTTTTTCGATTGATGACTGAGTAAATGCGATCAAGATTGCTGATTCTTTCCAAGGGCAGTACCCAGGGAAAAATCTGTGTATATCTCACCCCCCCCAAAATTTTTTCCCCCAAGGTAAAGTTGTGGATATCGTTTTAATACGCGTATTGGGGCTATTTAATAATCCCATTGAGACAACAAGTTGTACATTTGGCCGAAGAATTTACCTTGTTGTAACATTTTATGAAAACGGTTTGAACGGCGACTCAAGACCGCACGGTTATTGGTAATAGACTTAAAAACGAGCACCCCCAAAACCCCGTTTAGCAAAACATTTTGAGGGCGATCAATCCCGAAAAAAGAAAAACGAACGAATGATGAATATAAACAAGAAGACTATTTCAATGGGAAGGATACTTTTCTGACAAAAATGTGACAAGGTAAAGTGAGGGGAGGTTATGTGACCCTGTGATGATGATGATGGTGATGTGATGATGAAACAAAAATAGAAAAAATGCCAGCTTTGTAAAAAAAAGATCTTTTATCAAGGGACCCCAGGTAACTAGAAAAGTTGAGTTTAGAAAAAGCGTCAGCCGTGGATATGGGTAAACGTTTTCAGTTTTCCCCCAGACAACTATTAAAGAACAATTCCGCGCTTTAAAATTAACACTATCGGAAAAAAGGGCCTCTTTTGAAAAACGCGTAGTCACACGCTAATGACGTGTCGAACTAAGAAAGGATGAGACAAAAAAATCCCGATTTTAATCGACTTTTATGAGCTACAAAAAAACCCTATCAGCAGCGATTATACAGGGTAAGAAACTTAAAAAATCGCCGGGAGACTGTCAAAGACTTTCGGCAAGCCTTGCCCTTAGAAAGACCTTTTTGTTGGTTTTGGGGCCCCATCATAAAACCAAAAGGAGATATTCAAGGAGGATAATAAAAAAAGTGATGACGATCAAGAATCGGATAATGATGAATGAACGTTGTAAGAAGGTTGGGGGTGCTTTAAAATTTCACCGTGTCAAAATGGGTTCCAAAAAGTGTACGATTATAAACAAGAAAATGGGTCCCGGTTTAAAAACCCCCGGGCCCCGAAAAATGGATAAACATTTCAAAGCCCGAGGGACGGATAGTAGGCCTTTCATTGGGCCGTTACTTTGTTTTGGGGCGGTGCATATCGAAGAAAAATGGCCCCAATTAAAAGAGGAAGAAAAGGGGGGCAATGAAAAAAAGAAAAAAAAAAAGGGGGGAAAACTCCCCGTGTAAAAAATTGTGCACCGTAGCCCAAAGGGTTTATATTGCTAGGTCGGAAAAAAGACAGTCACGAAAGCTTTTTGATTGAAGGAATAGGTTAAAATGGAAAACCTTTGGCGCATTTAGACAGCCCCAAGACGTTAAGGAAATATCGCGAAAATTGCCCGAAAGAGGAAACCCCCCAACATTTTTAAATGAATTTTCAAACTCGGAATGTTAAAAATACCCCTTGACATTTGCCGCGGCCAACTTCAAAACGAGGGCTTCCCCTTTGACAACCCGAGAGGGCAAAAAAACATTGGGGGTTTTTACTTTCCAAAAAGAGGGCCCCACGATTTTTCGGTTATGGTAATAGCCGGGGCACTACAAAGTTCATTTTGAGCTGCGTTAAAAAAGGGTTATTGGGGAAATTAGTCAAATACAGGATAGGATTTCAAAAAAATTGCGGGGTGTATTTCGTATATTACATTCGAACCGTGTTCCGGGGGAAAAATGAAGGACTTTTAAAAAACCCTTTGATGGTTTTCGCAAGAAATGAATGTGGGAATTAAATTTTGTCTTATTTTAGTTGTACATGTAGTCCCATTGGTTACAAAGGGTTTTGGAATAAAAGATTGAATGTACAATTTGTCTTTTTTTTATAAACTATACTTCGAAATTTTTTTTAAGGAAAAGATGAAGCGTCGGTTTTGGTGTGTGGGCCCCAAAAAAAACAACATATTCCTTTTTGTTTTTTTTTTAAAATCGTTTCATAATTTATAAAATAAATACCAGATTCGAACGTCGAACCAAAATATGAAAAAATTTAAAGTTTTAACCGAAGCTGCCTTCCTTTGAGAAAATTAAACCAAACAAAAATTTTTTTTCGCCCTATCGCTGCAAATCAAAACAATGCTATAAGTTATATTTAAATAATCAAACGTTGTTTTGGTCCCTTTATTATACTTCGCCCCGTAAAAATTTTCGCTGCCCTTTTGGACATGTGATTTAAAAAAAAATCATTTTGTCAATGTCTGTCAAAAAATTTATTTTTACCAAAAAACTGCTAAACCTTCAAGCATAATAGAGAAAGTTTTACTTTGTTTTTTAACAGAATAAGGGAAGCACCTTCAATTACTCCTTTTCAATATTTTCTTCTATTAAAAAACAAAACACCTTTCTATTTAAAAAAAAAAATTTAAAAATAAATAAAACTCAATAAACCACTTTTTTTTCCCTTTAAAAACAAAAAACTAAATTATAAAAAAGCCCCCCCCCAATAAAGCCCCGGCCCAATTTTTAACTAGCGCTCGCTTGTAAAATTTGTTCCTGATTGGGTTTTAGGTAGCGAATGTTTTTACCAGTTTAAAGGTAATTCATTTGGTTAAAAGGGTTCAGGTAAAGGACATCCCGGTTTTTTGCTGTATGAAAGTTAAAATTTGGTGTTGTATTTTATTTCGTATCGGGTTTTTAAAGACATTTTTCTTTTCATTTTATACTTAGAAAGAAGCGTTTAAAGGTGCTCTTTTAAATCAATATATAGTACATATGCGTGGGGTAGCGTAAAAGGGAAGGGTTTAACCTGTATTGGAAAAACGTTATGTTGTCAAAATACGCATTCGATTGGCTGTTTTTGTGAACGATATTTCTATTAACCTTAAAGATTTGATTTATTGGCTAATTTAGGACAGGGAAGTTTTATGAACGTTAAATTGGTTTTCTGTTTATTTTCGTATCGGGTAATTCATGAATTTTGATAAACATTTCTGTAATATGATAAGCGTTAACGGCGCTCTTTAAATCAAAATTATGTCCTTTGCGGGGTAGACGTTAAACGATTGTTCAACCCGTTTGGAAAAAAAAGTTACCCCTTGTCAAAATAAGATTCCCTTGGCTGTTGGTAGTGAAACGATATTTCTATTCAACCTTTTATTCATTAGGCGAATTTTTCCGGATGGTAAATTGTATGAATAAATTTTGTTAAATTTTTCATTGTATTTGTATCGGGTTTTTTAAAGAAATTTTAAACATTATATTAATGCGCCTAAATCGGGGTATGTAAAAAATCGTTTTGTACGTATAAAGGGGTTTTAAACCTGTCAAATAGTTTTTTCTCTGTCGTATTGACTTACCCTTGTCTTTGCGAAGAGAAAGGTGACTGAAACCTGTACCCCCCAAAATTCGTTGCGCGGGGGTGAAATTTTTAAGGAAAGGTTTTTCCCTGTCACCCGTAGTTCCCGTGGATGACGGCTGTGACTCTCTTAATTTTCGATTCGTTTTGAATTGCGATTTCATTCGTTAATAATATTGGCGTTGATTGGTTTAAAAAATTTTGACGTTTTCTCGGTCAAAAGACTTTTTTGGAGTTTTTTTTATTGGTTCGTTTCCCTCCCTTTGATTTGGTTTTTATGTTTTGAAACGACGGTATTTTGTTTTTTTAAAAGGATAAAAAGGTTGGTTTTTTAGCTGGGATATCGGGGTTTAATCCCTTGGTGGGTAATAGTTTGTCTTTTAATTTATTTTATAATTTGGTTTCTCGTTAATAGTTTTAAAGAATGGTAGCGTAGTAATTATTTTTCAATTTCTTTTCGATGATTTTTTATGGGTTCTTTATAAGCTGCGTTTTGCTTTGTTTTGTTTATCTCCGGGGGGTAACTAAATAAAAGGGGAAACCCGCGTGTGGCCATCTGGTTAGTCGCGTAATGGCGTCAGATTTGAAAACTAAATTTTTTACTTAAAAGAGGGCTAAATTAGGTAGTTTTTGTTTAAATTTCACTGTGGTGTATTTTTGACTTTTGGTAGGAAACGTGGGAGAGCAGGGGTTTCGGTGAAGTCAAATCAATTTTGTATGGTGTACTTCCGGTCACGAATTGATTTTGATGTCGTTTTCGTAAAGGCCAGGAAATCTCCCTTAGAAAATACTGCCCCCACTTTTTTTCTTCTTTTTTTTATCAGTTTTATCATAAACCCTTTAAAAAAAGGAAGGTTTGTTCTCTGAAATGGGGGTTAGTATTTTGTGTTCTTTGAAAAAAGTGGTTTATTGTTTTTAGGGAAAATATTTAGGTTTGTGACCGTAGGGCTGACCCTCGATGTGCGCGAAAGCCCTAGATAAGTATACAAGCATTCCCAAGCATTTTTAAAATACGTCATTAGAATTCAAATGGCCCCCACACGCGCACTTATTAGAATTCTTATATGCAAAATGAGTTATAATTTTTGTAAAAAGGTATCCAAAATGGGCCCGTTTTTTAGACACAAAGTGGCCCCTATTACTAAAATCACAAAAAATTTTGTACTTTCAAAATAAAAGCTTTCAAGTTTGTGCGGTAACTGACATGTAGCAACATGACGTCATTGACGTCATTTTAAGGCAACAATGTTTTGCAGCGTTTCTGCGACAATTTATTCATTATTTCTGCATTATTAAACCATTAAGCATCAAATCGGAGACAGGTTCATAATTATTTTTTGGAGAAATGATATACAAACATATTCAGTTTGTCGTAAACGTCGTCGTAATTCCTCAAGTTAGCTGCCGGTTGGGCATGCGCACATACAGATATTACGGTAACCTACCTTCTAAATCAAGCGGTCGTTTTTGAATCTCAGGCAATGCTGTTGTCATAGTGAAAATTTGATTGCCTGATTAAGCGTAGTTAAAACTGTAATCATCACTTGGACTAACGAATTTTTGTCCGGAATTGTTGCGAAAGCGTCATTTTCATTAATGAAAATGATTTCTATGGAAAATTCAGGACAAAAAAAATATCTGGACGGTTTCTTTTGTAAAATGACAGCTTTTTTATATGGGTTTCAACGATATTCATTTCAAGAAAAAGCACTAAAAATGATATTAGAGGACGGTTGTGGTGGGGGAGTTGGGGTAGGGGGAGGGGAGGGGGGCGGTGGTGTCGTTAGACGAAAACTGAAACATATTATTGGTTACCACCCTTATCTCCGCATGGTGTATCGTACATTATTCAATAAAATATATAGAGAATCTGTCATTGGTGTTCGGTTAAGATCAGAAAATCCCAACCCGAGGGCGCACCGCTCAAGTCTTAAAGGAGGCTGTGCCGAGTTTAAGACTTGAGCGGTGCTCCCGAGGGTTGGGATTTCCGATCTACACCGAACACCAATGATGGATTCTACTTCTCACTTACCACAACAGAAACAATAAAAACAAGCATGAAAATATGAAACTATTTAAAACGCGGGAAATTGACGTCCGTAAGCAGAAGTGAGTCATGACATTTCAGTGGCGCACAATAACAAAGTTCCGCCTTAGTTTTATCGTTTGTAGCGTAACGGTACGTTCTTATCATAAAGTAATGAATTTTG
>NW_026459508.1:0-3193 GCF_021730395.1 Mercenaria mercenaria | reverse complement strand
AATCGAGAAATACAGTATAAGGAACGGAGAGAAAAGATAAAGGTACCTGATTTTTAATTATTTTACATAAATAATATGTATATTCAGTGCATGAAGTAGTCCGTCACAGGAGTGTGGGATAACCCATGTGAGATTATAAGGATCTTACATGCCTGCCTGTGTAAGACGGGGGTTTCCCTACCCGAGGGACAGTGTGGAATGGAAAACCGAGCGTTAGCGAGGTTTTTTATCCATGCTGTCCCGAGGGTAGGGAAAACAGCTGTCTTACACAGGCAGACATGTTAGATCATTTTTCTTGCCTATCATGACGTTCAAAATAGATCGTGGAGACAAATAGGTTTGAGTATTTCCTGACATTATTTATAAAGTTTATGACGTCACAATGGTACCAGTACTGTGTGACGTCACCTTAGTGCACGCTATTTTAGACAAGGTATTTCCCTAGGGAAAGACAGGAATATCTATCCCCGGCGCGTGCTCGGATAAATGTATACTTTCCCCGCTAGGTAGGCAAGAATATAAGGATCTTACATGCCTGCCTGTGTAAGACGGGGTTTTCCCTACCCGAGGGACAGTGTGGAATGGAAAACCGAGCGTTAGCGAGGTTTTTTATCCATGCTGTCCCGAGGGTAGGGAAAACAGCTGTCTTACACAGGCAGACATGTTAGATCATTTTTCTTGCCTATCATGTTCAAAATAGATCGTGGAGACAAATAGGTTTGGGTATTTCCTGACATTATTTATAAAGTTTATGACGTCACAATGGTACCAGTACTATGTGACGTCACCTTAGTGCACGCTATTTTAGACAAGGTATTTCCCTAGGGAAAGACAGGAATATCTATCCCCGGCGCGTGCTCGGATAAATGTATACTTTCCCCGTTAGGTAGGCAAGAAAAGATTTTCCAGCATTTCTAAAAATAGAGATTTTTCTGTCCGATAAGTGAGAAAAATGTTACTTTCATGGATAATCTCTTAATCTCTCGATAGGGTTTACAGAATAGACCCGTGTGGCGCAATGGAAGGCTATTGGAAAATTAATAGCAGTGGGTGATTCTTAATTAATTAGGCTTTTAGGGCAATGAATTCGTTCGGATATCGGACAGTTTTTTACTTATCTTGTTGCAAGTTGAGAACGGAAATTGTTGCCTCCGTGGCCGGGTGGTACAGGTCGCTCATTTCGAACCTCTTTTTTACCAGTGTGGGTTCGAAACCTCGCTTGTGGTAGAATTATTTCATTTGAGGAATTCATCCAGCTGGCTTACAAAGTATCAGTGATGTTAACCTGATACCTACTTATCCCTGATATAATGCAAGACGAGGCATCTGGAGTTCTTCCGTCACCATTAAAGATATGACCTATAATTGTGTCAGTGTGAAGTTAAAGTCAGCAAGAATGGTTGTTTACAGGCGGCACCTCACATTTGGAATCACCTCTGCAAATAAGCTATTAATACGTTGACACTAAATTTGTAAACACCACTTATGACAAACCGTTGAGAATCATACTGAATTGAAAAATAAAAATAAAAAACGCGTAAATTATAACAGTGTATTAAAATTTCGTTTATGTCGTATAAATTTTGGCAAAGAAAATTTTTAACGTCTTATTTGTGACAATTAGAAGTGGTGCAAGATCCTACAATCGGGCAGCTTATGGTGAAGGTAAAGGGCCAATATGGCTGGATGAGTTACAATGCCGTGGAAAAGAAACATCCTTAAAAGACTGTAATCATTTACCTTGGGGATCTGACAATGATTGTGGACACAAAGAGGATGCAGGCGTAAAATGTAAAAGAAGTATGTGTTTGGTCATTTAAACTACGAGCATTGGCTATAGAAATATACCAGCATGATTGACAGTCTGATCCTTGTCATAAGAAAAAAGCAAAAACAAAATAATAAAATAAAATAAAATAATAAAATAAATAAAAATAAAAAATCAAACATAAAAACATATCTTTTTAGCTTACCTTTGCTCAAGAGTGCATCTTGCGTTGTCAGTCTTGCGTCGTGTGTCAAGAATTTGTACAAAAATCTTCTTCTCCAGAGCAAATATGCAGATTTACACACAACTTTACAGGAATTATCCTTGGGTTGACCCCTTTCAAAATTGCCCAAAGAATTTGATGCCAATCATGCAGAACCCTGGTTGCCATGGCAACCGAAAGGAAAAACTTTGAAAATCTTCTTGTCAGAAACTTTTTGCCGGATTTCAAAAATATTTTGTGGAAATGATCTCTAGGTGACCCTCTTAAAAAATTTGCTAAGCAATTGTGTTTCGGTAAAAAAAATGAAAAAAAGACATGGTCGCCAGGGGACGGGGCTTATTTTCTCTATATGGCTATATTGTAAAAAAATAAAAAATCTTCTTGAAAACAACTGGACAGGTTAACACTAAATTTCACAGAAAGGATCCTTGGGTGCCCCCTATCAAAATTGTCCAAAGAATTCAAATTCATGCAGAACTCTGGCTGCCATGGCTACCGATAGGAAAAAACTTTCAAAATCTTCTTGACTGTCAAGAACCACAGTTGCTAGGACCTTTGATATTTGGTATGTGGCATCATCTGATGGTCCTCTACCAAGATTGTTTAAATTATCCCTCTAGGGTCAGAAATGACCCCGCCGTGGGGGTCATGTGGTTCACATAATTGATATAGCAAATACTACAGGACTAAGGACTTTGATATTTTGTATGTAGCATTATCTAGTGGTCCTCTACAAATTAACCCCTTAGGGTAAACGGTGGACCCTCATCCATTGAAAATCTTCTTTTCCAAAACCACAGGGCCTAGGGCTTTGATATTTGATATGTAGCATCATCAAATAGTCTTCTACCAAGTTTGTACTCCACAGGCCCCACCCAGGAGACGTATATAGGGAAAAACTTCGAAAATCTTCTTGTTTAAAGCGCAGGGCCTAGGGCTTTGATATTTGGTATTTAGCATCATCTATTGGTCCTCTACCAAGCTTGTTCAATATATATCCCTATGGTCAAATATTTTCCCGCCCAGGCCCGGATCGCATGGTTTATACAGACTTGTTTAGGTAGAAACTTTAAAAACCTTCTTATCTGAAACCACAAGACATAGGGCTTTGATGTTTTGTAGCATTGCCCTATGGTACTCTACCAAGATTGTTCAAATTATTACCCTGGGATGAATGTAGTATAGGTAGTTTGTATAACACA